>NC_056748.1:924515053-924793679 GCF_019279795.1 Protopterus annectens | reverse complement strand
TCGCAGCAGGGTTGCCCCCATATTGCGAATATCTGCTTCGCTACTAGTGGGTTGAGAGACCACTGTGGGTAAGAAGAGTGCGGCTGAGTTTGTCCGCTAGGATGTTGGCCCGCCCCAGAATGTGCGTTGCAATCAGAAAGCGGTTGGTGGAAATCGCCCATTGCCACACTCTCATGGCTTTGCGGCATAGAGGGTAAGACCTGGTTCCCCCCTGTTTGTTGATGTACCAGACAACAGACATGTTGTCCGACTGAATTGCAATAGTTCCTACGGGGAGGAGATTCTGAAGTGCTTACAACGCGTACAGCACCGCTCTCATCTCCAGAACGTTGATATGCAGGGAGGTCTCTGTATCGTTCCACGTGCCTTGGACGGTCCTGCCTGAATAATGCCCCCCCACCAGAGGCAGGAGGCGTCCGTGGTCACCGTGGCGAGAGGGGGAGAGGTGCAGAATGGTCAGCCCGTATGGAGATCCGGAGCATGGAGCCACCATAATAGGGCCCTCCTGCAAGCCTTGCTGATAGCGATGGGGTGATGGAGAGGAAAGGACAGAAAGGACCATTGTACTAGAAGGGTCCACTGCAGTACCCTCATGTTCAGACGGGCACATGGAAGGAGCGTTATCGCTGCCGCCATGGAGCCCAGCGCCCTCAGGACCAATTCCGCCGGTGGTGCGTCTGACTGGAGGATGGCCCGCACATGAAGTTGCAAATTCCGTAGTCGTTCCGATGTCAGGAAGGCTCGTAGATCTCTGGTGTCTATTCTGGCTCCTATAAATTCTATGACTTGTGTCGGGGCCAGAAAAGATTTGTCGGCACTGATGGTGATGCCTAATTGGGGGGCTAAGCGGAGAAAGAAATCTCTGGCTGAGCAAAGTAGATGCCTTGCTGGGGCAGTCAGGAGCCAGTCGTCCAGGTACGGGAAGACCTGCATTCCCTGGAGTCTCAGGTGGGTCGCTATCACTGCTAACACCTTGGTGAACACCCTGGGGGCTGTGGTGAGGCCAAAGGGAAGGACCCTGAACTGGTAGTGACTGGCTCCCAGCCAGAAGTGGAGAAACCTCCTGGATCGTCTGTCCATTAGAATGTGGTAGTACGCATCCTTAAGGTCTATAGAGCACATCCAATCGTTCTCCCTTAGAAGGGGGAGAACAGATTGAAGAGTGACCATTTGGAATTTTTCCTTGGTTATCGACAGGTTCAAACAGGACAGGTCTAGGATTGGTCTCGAGTCCCCCGTCTTTTTTGGCACCCAAAAGAACCTGGAGTAGAACCCTAATCCGAGCTGGTCTTGGGGGACGGGCTGGATGGCTCTTGTTTTTTAGCAGCTGCTGAATCTCTGCGGCTACAGCCTCCCTCTGATCGGGTGGTACATCGGGGAGGTTCTTGAATTTGGGGACATGAAGTATTGGAATTTTGTACCCTCTGGATATAATTCGAAGCACCCAGCGGTCTGTCGTGATGGACTCCCATGCCGCTAGGTGCTCTGAGAAGCGCCCCCCCCCGACTGCCTCCAGAGTGGAGCAGCCGTGCAACCCTTCAGGGCTGCTGCGTGGGCCGGTCAGAGAAAGGTTCTCTGGACCCAAAGTTCCTCGGAGCCCTTCTGCCCCTGGGGCGGCGTCCTCCCTGTCCTCCTCTGCCACGGAAGGACTGGTTGTCCGGAGCGGGTTGGGAGTGTTGCAATTTCCGGAACTACATCTTCTTCTGACCCTTTTGGTTCTTCGAAAAGGACCACTGGGGAGCAGAGAAGCAGACTCCGAAGGCAGACATCTTCCCGTCCTCCTCGCTCTGGACTAGTCTCTCACGAACTGTTTTGCCAAACAGGGCAGAACCATCGAAAGGGGCGTTCGCAAAGGACGCTTTAAAAGACTCCACAAAGTCACAATGGCGGAGCCAGGCCTGACGTCTCATGACTAGGCCCGCTCCGCTAGCTCTAGCGGCTCCCTCGGTGGCGTGGGACAATAGCTGCATAGAGGTATTTGAAATAGATCTCAAAGTGGTCATTCGGGTGGAGTACAACTGTTTGTCCTCCGCCAACATGGACTCAGGGGGGGAGACAGCATATTCTTTGATAAGATCCCGCTGCATCCTGATGACATGTGCCATATAGTTCAGAGACCTTACCGAAAAGGTCGCTGAACTAAAAACTCGCTTCCCTAAGTGATCCATCGAGCGAGACACCTTGCTCGGTGGATGGACTGAGGGGCTCTCCTGAGCTAGTTCCCTCTTCGTGGCTGCCGCTGTCAACATGGCATCTACGGGGGGACCCTTGCTCCAGTATGACTGGTCTGCGGGGGGGGGGGGCTCAGTATCCTGTCCGGGCGTTTTGGGACTGGCTCCACGGTGTCCGGGTCCTTCCATGCCCTGGTGGTAATAAGGTCCACCAGGGGGTTGACCGGAGGGGACACCCAAGAGGTAGACGGGCCTGCTTCAAATGCCGAAACACGGACTCGTCAGAGGAATCCTTGGGGGCAGACCACCCACATCTGATCCTAAGCATTTCCATGATGTCTCCAAAGGAGACATCCTCAGGGGGTGATGTTGGGGAGCCTTCCCCTTCATCCAAGTCCGTGTCCTCAGTTAAGGACTCAGGGGAGTCCACGTGCCTCCTCTTGCACTTGTGCTTTTGAGGCACTTCCTCGGGGGGGGGGGGGGCTGTCCGAGGAGGTCTCGCCAGCAACATCCTGTTCCAATGGAACAACCTGGGACATCGAAGCAGGCTGTCCCTGTGGCCAGGTGATGGAAGCCTGGCCCAGCAGAGAGGGAGTGCAGGGTGGAGCAGAGACAAGGGCCGGGGGTCCGGATGCTCTTGACAGAGCCCTCTCCACTACATCGAAGGCCGAGGGGGAACCACTCTCCCTGGGCTCGGAGAGCCGACTCCCACTCGGATCAGATGAAGGGATCGGAGCCGGCGCCGAGACCATCGGATCTGAAGGACCAGTGTGCTCCAACCTGGACGGAGCCGAAGGCACACTGAATCCCTCAGATCCGAAGCTCGGCCCATGGCTCCAAGAGGTCGGATCCGACAGACTCGAGGGCAGGGTCGGATCCTAAGTACCAAGTACTGTCGGCGCCGACCCACCCCCGGCTCCGACGCTGCCCGGCTCCGAACACTCCGAACCCGGGTAGCGGGTCGGAGAAGTAGCAATTGGAGCAAAAAAGGGTGTCGAGCTCCCCCCCAAAGGGGGGGAGGCAAGAGCACTCCCCATCTGCAGCTGGGCCTGGATGAACCTTCGCGCATCATCCGGTCCAAGTCTGCATCTGACATACTGAAAGTTGATCTCGATGAGGCCACCGAGGCAGGCCTGGAATGCCACCTCGATGGAGATCGGGCCTCCTCCTCGGGTCCTGGGGAGAAACAAGGAGATCGGAGCCGAGGAGGAGGAGACCTAGAAGCTGTGGAGGGAAAAGCCCACTTAGCTGGCAGGGCCGAAGCGGAGGCCTCGGCCCGCCGCTTGTGGTGCTTCTCCCTCTGTTTCTCCCTCCTAGCCTCCCTGTCCTCCGGCACTTTAGCGGGAGTTTGAGTCCTGGCCGAAGGAAGGGGGGGGGCAGGAGTGGCAATGACCACAGCCTGTGGTAGTGCCACGGGAGGAGCGGGGGTCGGAGCAGAGTCCGGGGGCAAAAGTCCCGCCAGGACCAACTTTGACCTCCGCTCTTTCAGTGCCCTGGGGTTGAACGCTGCACAAATGGTACAGCCTGAGGAGAGGTGTTTAACCCCAAGGCACCGAACGCACCAAGTGTGGCCATCAGCCGGGGAGAGCTTATGGCCACACTCGGTACATTTTGAAAAAATGGCTTTTGGGGCCTCAGCCATACTTGAGGAAAAAAATAAGTACTACACAAACACACAGCCCCCAAAACACAATCACACACACACTCACTAACGACCAGCGAAGGGAGGGGAAAAAACTATATTAAAAAATATAAAATACAGGGAACCTGACTCTTACACACTTTTTAAAGTTAACGATAGGAGAAAGTGGAAGAAAAATACACTTAACTGACAATACTCAATAAGCGCTCAAAAATCCAGCCATACACAAGCGCGGCAAACTAGATCTGAGGTCATGGAGGGTTGGCAGGGGATTATGGGTGAGGGGAAGAGCTAGGAGCTCGGATCCATTAGCTATGAAACAAGTTGCCGGCTCGGATCCGATATCGGATCCAGGACCCACAGGTTGCTGACAAATGAAGTCCCTACTTCAGATCGAAGGATTAGTCCTGAGTGAAACTCTATCCTTATGAAACACAAGGTAAGGAGGACGAATACAGAGGGCTTGAAGTTCCGAAACTCTCCTAGCTGAGGTGATGGCTACTAAAAAGAGAGTTTTCCCAGAGAGCAATTTTAAGGAACAGGATGCCGCAGGTTCAAAAGGGGGGAGAATCAAGGAAGCTAATATCAAGTTTAAGTCCCACGGAGGCGGGGGATCTCTGACCGGGGGCCTAAGCAAAATAGTTCCTTTAAGAAAGGCCTTGCAAAGTTTGTGGGACATGATGCTGGTTTCTGACAGGCCAGCATGGAAATTTGCGATAGCAGCTAATTGGATCCTAATGGTGGCAGACGAGGAACCAGCTTGAAAGAGTTCTGCTAAAAAAATCTAGAACGTGATGGACAGGGGCTGTAAAGGGGTCTATATTCCTAGCCTCTGCCCAGAAAGAGAAACGTTTCCACTTACTAGCATAAGTCTTCCTGGTGGTAGATTTGTGCAAAGAAAGGATGATTTCACGCACCGGCTGGGAAATATGTGGAAGCCTGGCTAAGGTTGGAAGTGGAGCAACCAAGCTGTGAGGTTGAGAGACTGAAGGGATTGGTGCAGCCCGCCCGACTGATGGACCAAGAGGTCTGGCACTGGGTCCAGATTCCAAGGCTGCTCCAGCAGGTGACTATGCAGGAATGGGAACCAAATTTGTCGAGGCCAGTAAGGGGCAATGAGGATAATCCTGAATCCCAATGCGGTCGCCTTCTGAATTAGTTTGGGAATTAGGGGAAAAGGTGGGAATGCATACAGAAGACCCCGGGGCCAATCGTGAACTAGAGCGTCTCTAGGGGAGTGGCCGGGGAGGGGAAAGAGTGAAGAAATCATCG
Organism: Protopterus annectens; assembly: GCF_019279795.1. Taxonomy (NCBI): domain Eukaryota; kingdom Metazoa; phylum Chordata; order Ceratodontiformes; family Protopteridae; genus Protopterus; species Protopterus annectens. Next base: position 924,788,594 of record NC_056748.1, on the reverse strand, counting down.
CACTTGCTGTTGAGAGGAGTTGCGAAAAGGTCGCAGCAAGGCTGACCCCATCTGCGGAAAATTTTGTCCGCTACTGACTGATTGAGAGACCACTCGTGAGGCATGAGAATAGCTCTGCTTAGCCTGTCCGCTATGACGTTGGACTTCCCAGGGATGTGCATTGCTATCAGAAACCGTTGAGAGGAGATCGCCCACTGCCAGAGTCTGAGTGCTTCTCGACATAAGGGATATGACTTGGTTCCGCCCTGCTTATTGATGTACCACACTACAGACATATCTGTTTGAATTGCAATAGTCCCGGTGGGTAGAGTCCTGAAGAGCTTGCAATGCTAAAAGCACCACCCTCATCTCCAAGACGTTTATGTGCAGGTGGCACTCTAGAGGTTGCCAAGTGCCCTGGACAGTCCTGCCCTGAAAGTGCCCCCCCCCCCCACCCGATCAGGGAGGCATCCGTGGTCACTGTGGCAACAGGAGAAGGAACAAAAAACTGTCTGCCCTGAAGTACTAGAGGGGAGATCATCCACCAAGCCAGGTGGTCTTTGCATGATTGAGTGATTATTATCTTGTGAGACATCGGAAGTTGTTGAAAGGACCATTGGTTAAAAAGTATCCACTGAAGAATCCGCATGTGAAAACGAGCCAGGGGAACTAGTATGATTGCTGCTGCCATGAGACCCAATGTTTTTAGTACAAATCTGGCCTGAATCCTCTTGCAGTGTAGTAAGACCTGCACATGTCGGCGAATGTCTGACACTCTGTCTGCAGTAAGTTTTGCAGACAGATCTTTTGCATTTAATCTTGTGCCTATAAAGGTTATAGACTGACAAGGCGACAATGCAGACTTTTCGAAATTTATTGAGATACCTAGCATGGAGCAAGTTTGGATGGTATAATCCCTGGCTCGCAGTAGCTGATGCCTGGTGGAAGCAGTAAGGAGCCAGTCGTCTAGATATGGAAGCACCTGGAATCCTCGCCGTCTCAGGTGAGCCGTAACCACTGCCATGCACTTGATGAACACCCTGGGGGTTGTGGTGAGACCAAATGGCAGGGCTCTGAATTGATAGTGACTGGCTCCCAGCCGGAAGCGGAGAAACCTTCTGGAGTGCCTGTCCATTTTGATATGGTAGAACGCATCCTGAAGGTCTATGGAGCACATCCAGTTGTCCTGACCCAAAAAGGGTAGAATGGACTGAAGCGTGACCATCCGGAACTTCATTCTTTGAACAGATTTGTTTAACCTGCTGAGATCCAAAATGGGTCTCCAGTCCCCTGCCTTTTTTGGTACCAAAAAGAACTTGGAGTAAATTCCGGATCCTTGCTGGTCTGCTGGGACTGGCTGGATGGCCCTTTTTTCTAGCAGTTTTGAAATTTCTAGCACTGCTTGTTCCCTTAGACCAGGTGGAACATCTGGAAGGGACTTGGTTGTTTGTACAGGGGTGTGGACAAAGGGGATTTTGTAACCCTCGGATATGATGGACTGTACCCATTTGTCTTGTGTGAGGAGATGCCAGGCTTCTGGGTACAGTGACTATCTTCCCCCGACTGCCTCCGAAGTTTGACAGTTGGGCAGCCCCTCAGGGGTGCTGAAAGGGTTTGTCAGAGAAAGATTCTCTGCTACCCTGATTTTGCGGACCTAGTCTGCCCCTCGGGCGGTGTCTATTATTGTTCCTTCCCCTGCCCCTGGAGGGAAACTCGCCACGTGTGTCAGGCACGACTCCTTGGGGTTTCCAAAACCACATTTTCCCACTCTTCTGACCTTTAGGGTATGGTCTAGAGGGAGTAGAAAAACAGACTCCCACAGCAGAGAGAGTCTTGCCTTCCTGCTCACACCTGGTAAGGGTATCCTTCACCTGTGGTCCAAACAGAGCCGAACCATCGAAGGGGGTATTGGTGAAGGACGCCTTAAAGGGGTCAGCAAAGTTACATAACCGCATCCAGGCATGTCTTCTCAAAGCCACGCCTGTACCTGCGGCCCTACCCGCCCCATCAGCTGCATAAGAAATGAGCCGCATGGAGGAGTTGACGATAAGAGTTAAGGGTCGCCAGCTGGGAGTTAATCTTATCCTGAGCCCCCGCAGCTGATGGATCCTGAAGGGTATCACCCAGTTCCTTGAGAAGATCCCTTTGAAGGCGGGTGAAGTGGCACAGATAATTCAGCAACCGCATGGAAAAGGTCGCTGAGGAAAACATCCGCTTCCCGTACCTGTCCACTGTCCTAGACTCTATTAGGTGGATGGACAGGCACCGAAGGGTCAGCCAACTCCTTCGTGGCTGCTGCCACCACCATGGCATCAACGGGGACACCTTTTGTCAAAAATTGTTTGTTGGGTGGGGGCTGTAATGAACTTAGTGGGCCTGCGGGGAGTTGGTTCCACTGTGTCGGGGCTGACCACGCCCTTCGAGCCACTACTTCCATGAGCGGGTCGAAGGGTGGAGACACCCAGGAGGTGGAAGGGCGAGAACCAAACGCGTCCAGGTATACCGACACATCCTCGGAAGGGTTAAGGGCAGCCCAGTTCCCCCTCTACTTAAGGATCTCTAGGATGTCTGAAAAGGAGACATCCTCAGAGGGGGATCTTGGGGACCCTTCCGAATCCTCCAAGTCGGTATCAGACGTGACTGACTCGGAGGAGTAGACATGTTTCCTCTTACATTTTCTCTTCGAGGGGGCTCCTTTGAATGATCAGGGGAGGCCTTGGAAGAGGAAGATACGCCCAATGGGGCAACCTGGAGCATCTGTTCTCCATGCTTGGGGTCAGGAGGGTGGACAGAGACCGAAGCAGGCACCATGGGGGGAGGAGCTACAGGGGCCGACTCAGGAGTCAGCACACTTCTCATGACCTCGAAGGTGCCCCCATCAGGCAGAGCAGAGGGTCCCCGCTCCAAAGAGACATGAACCCCTCCCAGCACCGAGAGGGATGGCTCCCAGGCCGATGTCGGGGCCGAGCTGACCTGCGCCGAAGCCCCAAGAGGGAGAACGGGGTCGGACAAGGGTCCGATGCCACTCGCCCCCTCGGAGCCGAGGGAGTCCCAGCACCCAGATCCCTCCAAGGAAGGAGCCAATGAAGAGATTGGAGCCGATGAAGGAGCCAAAAGGTGTGGTATCGGCTCCGACGTTTCCATGATTCGAGCCCCAACCAGCTCCGGCTCCAAACACAAAGGGGGAGTCGGAGGAGGAACTGCTGAAGACACCAGGACAGCCACAGTCTGTTGAGAAGGGCTGGTTAACATTTGGGCCAGGGCCTGTGATTTAAGGAGTCTACTGACCACCCTCTCCAAGTCATGATCAGATAACCTGGAGGACCGAGAGGAGTGGGACCTATGGCTTCGTTCAGACTGAAGCAACGGTGACCTCGGAGCCGAACGAACCGATTCTAGGGAAGGGGACCTAGAACGTTTTCGACCCAACAACGGCTCCGACACTAAAGTCGGAGCCGATTGAGATCTAGAGATGTCGGCTCCAACCGGAACCGAAGAGGAGGAAGCAGATGCTCCGCCTGGCGACGGCTCCGAACTGGGAGCCGACGGCTTGGCGGGCTTTAAGGATTTCCCCGACTGAGGCTTCGCCGGGGATCCCTCTGGCTTAAGTAAGCCTCTCAAAATAAGCTTGTTCCTACACTCCTGCAGGACTCTCGGGCTGAAGGCATGATGGACCGAGCAGGAGTCCTGCAGGTGTAGGGAACACAAGCAATACACACAAGAAGTGTGACAGTCTGTCAGAGACATCTTCTGACAGCACGAGTCACACTTCTTGAAGCCTGAGACTTCAGTATCCTTGGACATACTGGCCAGGGGATACTAGAGAGAAAAATTAAACTAGTGCTTAAAAAGGCACACAGAAACACTCACACACCCGCACTAGTTAAGCTAACAATAATAACTACAAAAAAAAAACTATCACACCACACTTAACAACAACAACAACTATCCTTAATATATATATATATATATATATATATATATATATATATATATATATATATATAAGTACAAGGCTAAACACTACTCCTATAGGTACAAAAAGGGTGGGGTTAGCCACTAATAGAGAAGAAACAAGGGGGGGGGGGTAGAAACTCTCAAACAGAAAACGAGTTTCCTTAGTGGGATAAACTAGGGGATACACAGTCTAACCATACTACAAGGGTAAAACTAACCATATCTAAGAAAAGTACAAGTTAAATATTAGCTAATAGAAAAAAAGGATTAATATGACCTGAGCCAGTAAAAGCGCAACCTCGTAGCTGAAGCGGCAAATGAGATCTGGGTATCTAGCGCCAAGCATCGTGGGATATGGGGAGGCCTTTAGCCAGTAAATAGCTCTCGAGCTTTAGTAGACAGCCGAGTTGGAGCAGAGGATCGGCTCCGAACCCAACCAGCAAGAATGAAGGCGAGATAGACAACTTAACATCAGGAAGCGATAACTTAGTGTCCTGTCTTTTCAACAATGATTTATATGATATTTTAGGAAATGCACCGTGTTTTGTATACAAGAGGGGGAAGACAACTTCAAAAGTTTGTATTGTGTTCTGGATGTCCCCCCAGTTTAAATGAGATGGTTAACATTAAATGTTTTTGAGCAGAAAGAAAGGTGTGGTTTTGGTATATAGAAAGTGATTTGTAGTTCTGAAGAAGTCTGTCTGACGAAAGCGTTGAATAAATGTGGTTATGCTAAAGTCTGGTGGTCCTCTGTTGCCTTCAGTGTTTTTCGTTATTTGATTTTATACACTAACAGCTGGAATTATTTGGATTTTTTGTATAAAAAGATCAGCCTGTCGAACAAAAACTGAAAATACACATTCAAACTTGTGTAGAACAGGTAGGAACAATAGCTTTTTACCATAATGGCTACACTATTCATACTATACTGGAATGCAAATGGCCTTAAAGGTATAGACAAAAAGGAGAGTTTTAAAATATAGTAAAAATTGCAGAGTACAAAAAGCAATAATGCTGGAGACACATTTGTAAAGAAATGAGCACGTGAATTTGACAAAAAGGATTTCAAGGTGAATATTCAAAATATCAAGGACAACGGACAAGGGCGTTAATTATACGGACTGCTAGATGGGCTCCAATAATGACTGAAGAGGGGAAAAAAAAAAGACATGGTAAACTTGTGGAAGTAAGGGGCTATTTGGCAAGAAAGGAGTATTACGCTGCCATATATTTAAATTTATATATCTGCATGTACTTACTAATGGACAGAGGCAGCTCCTAAATTTATCTTATGCACTGGTCCCCTCAAATTATCTATGGCATGATCCCAGTTATTCTCATTAGGGGTTATATATAACTATGGTCTTTACCCATCCCACAGTCAAATCGATAACCAACTGGGTATGTTATTTTGAGCACAAAAAGGGAAAATGGCTAGGCTTAAAATGGCCTGCAAGGGCTGTCATCCCAGTGGTTACCTATGAACCTATTCTACAAAAACTGCTATTATGCTAAGAAAAATAATCAGCTTTCAGCAGGGAATATTACTTACAGGTAGGGAATGGAACTTGACTTGCAATAGTGAGGACTTATCAGGCAGATCTACAATGGGAAATATAGCAAGAGAGGGTACATTTCTGAAGAAATTTATGAAAATATTTGGTATGGAAGATATCAATTCAGTAGTAGGAACTTGAACAGAATTTACATATTATTCCCCAAGGTACAACAACTGGACAAGACTGAACAGAAATTATATTTCACAGAAATGTACCTTTAACTGACATCTTCCAACATATCCGACAACTTTATCAGGTCATGCACTGTGAAAAAACAAGATAACAATGCAAGGTTATGAAGTTAAAAAAGCACCGGTGCTTTCCCACCTACTTGGTAAAAACAGAGGCATTTAAGAAATAGGAAGTTGAAATAGTTACTAGGGAAGACCGAAATTGCTTCATTAGTGACAGTGAGTCAGTGGGCTAAAAGGAAAAAGAAAGATTAATAACAAGGATAGAAATGCAGCAGAAAAAGATATGGTTGTGAAGTAATAGGAATTTAGAGGAACCAACAAAGGTTAACATACTTCAGAACAGGTGCAACTGCAAAGTGCTAAAGAGAAAATAATGGAGTACTTGGATAATATGCATGAGAAAGTCTTACGTTAAGCAAACTATGTTTTGATAACTCCAGAGCAAAAAAAATTATTTTAGCAGAATGACAAGAAACAGAAAGTAGAAAGTGTTGGCACCAAATTTAGGAAGCCTATAACAAGAAAAATAACCAGATATCCTGTAGAGGTATTATGAGCTATTTCAGAGATTTTTTGAATATTTGTGTAAACCAGAGAAATGTGGAAGACTTGACGTTGCCAAGGGTATAGGATAATGGGGCTCAACTAATAACAGTTAAGACAGGAGGAGAGGAGAAAAAAATGGTGATATATAACCAATCTACAGCAAAGTCGCCAGGAACAGATGGTTTTCCTGTGGAAGTTAGGAAGGAAGAAAGTAAGTGATAAAGATCCGGAAGATTTTAACAGCACTTTAAAAGAAGGGGAAGCACAAACATTAAGAAGGGGAAGCACAAACATCTTAAAGAAAGCTGTGGTGGCTGTAACTATCTATCAGACCCAGCTTTATACACCCAAGCTTCAATTTTTAACCATTGTTATAAAGTGTTTATGTCTATACTAGCTAAAAGACAAGCAAAGTGTTGTCAAAATTGATGGATACGGATCAATGTAGTTTTGAGGAGCAGAGGCAAACATTTGACATTAATGAAACAATGATGATCCACAAGGAAGCAGAATGTGAGGAAATACCACTGCTGTTTGTGGGTCTTGATGCAGAGAAAGCATTCCACAGATAAATCTGGGATTTTATGAGAAGGGCAATAGAAGCATTTGCATTTCCTGATACAATAATAAGGTTAAGTACGAGGATATATGAAAGATCGGAGACAAGAATTAAAAGAGGGAGGGCTCTTCTCTGAAGACAGGAACCAGGCAGGGATATTCTCTTCCTCCTTTATTTGCTTTATATTTAGAGCTACTGAACTCAGAAATTCAAGGAAATAACTGATACGGTTATCAAGAAAAGATGGCATCATTTGCCTATGTTGTTTTATACTTGATAAATCCAGAAAAGGAATATGAAAGGAACAATTTTGAGACAGTTTCACTTCTTTTCAGGATATAAAATGAATGAAGGTACAACAAAGGCTGTAGCCGAAAAATGATGTACCCACACTCGAAAGGGTTCAGCAATACCCATATTTATGGGGACACGATAAGATGAAAGTATTTAGGAGTATGGATTTAAATGATACTGTTATGGCATCTAAGGATATGTGGGAAGAGACTAAACAAAAGATAATATAAAAACTGAGGACCTAGAAACTCTTGTTTATGAATATGGATACTAAGATACAAGCAGTGAAAATATTTTTTACTCCTTTTAATTTTATATACAGGTCAGGCATACTTAATTGCCCACAATTAATTTTTTTATTGAAAAACAGTTGAAGGAATTCATCTGGGAGGTGAAAAGGGCAAGAGTTAAGTGTGATAAGTTGATCCTTTCAATAGAACAATTTTTTTTTTTGTTGGGATTTCCTGATTCGAAGGGATACTTTTGAGCTACACTGTTAGGGCTCATAGACATAACACACACAGAAGATTATAATTCAAAGTGGAGAGGGATGACAAAGCGGGGGGGGGATCAAGCAATAAGGATAGAGAGATTTTGGATGCAGACACTCAAAAGACAATAACTATACATAACATTATAAAGCAGCAGAAACAATTGTAAAAACTAACCCATTGCAAGAATGGAGAAAGACTTTGCCAACAGGTATAACTGCAAGCAGGGGTACATAAAATAGGCAAGGGAGGCTGGAATTTAATGGAGAAAACAGGCAAATGAACCAAGGTATCGGGAGCAAATAAGAGAAGGAAACGTAAAGAATGGGATGAGTTCAATAAAACATGGACTGCAGACTAGAGTCCAACTTACCTACCAGGGATTGACAGAGTATAGGCAAAGGGAAACCTTCAGTGAAAGACATGCTTCTTGTACAGTTTTTAGTTGAAAATAGAACAGAAGCTGCTGTTAAGGATAATTAAGGAGGCATGAAAAATACTGTGTGATAAGTATAAGAATTAATTAGAGGAGATTATAAGGAGACTGGAAAAGCAATTTACATGGGAACAATGGGAGGACACGTACTGGCTCCCAAGTACGCAAAAAGTCCATAAGGTTTGGGATTTTTGATTGGAAGTGTTTGCATAGGTATTTTTACACCCCAAGCATATTTCAAAGATTTTTTCCTCAGATAGCAAATGTTAGCAGTATGATGATGTTGATGTGATGTTGAAGAGGTAACTAGGAACATACGCTATGGGAGTGTCGTAATGAGCTGTAAGATTTAAAAAATTCCGTACATGGTACTTTTGTCAGAAAATATTGGGTAAGCAAATGTGTGTAACTAAGGAAATGATTCTTTTGAGCTGGGACACAGGATCTGAACTGCCTAAACATAGTAATACCTTGGTTAAGTTTAATTCTGCTGGCTGTCAAAAAAAAAAAAATACTGGAAAATGGAAATCAAAGTCTAAACCAACTGTATTTGAAGTACTGAATACTGTAGAGGATATAAAAAAAGAACTAGAAGAGGAATATTTACAAAAGGGAAGGAACAAATTACATAGAAATAAATGGAACTTGTGGGAACAATACATGCAGAATAGTGTTCAGGAGGAGGAGTGAGGTTTAAGAGAAGGTAGGAATTGATCAATTTATGTAAAGTTGAAATGATGATCGTTCTAAAGAAAACATGACGTATAATGTATGTAAATGGAAAAAATGTTAATATGGTTTGTTTTCTTTTCTATTAATTTATGTTTGACTATGTTTTAAGTGATAATTTAATATAAGTGTTAAAAAAATAAGGTTGTGTTTGGGGCAAGAGTGATTCTGTCTATTAATCTTTGAATCGCAAGCTTTACTAGAAAACTTTATAATATTGAACAATTCAAAAAAAGGTGTTACAAAGTCCAAATACATTTTTTGACCTAAGAGCAGAAACACAATTTATGGATAATTTAAAACTAATATACTAGAAAAAGCAAATTTATGTGAATATTTCAGTTTAGTATGACAGACTCTACATTCAACAAAAAAGTAATGGATCACAGAAATGTGTGAACTGGGGCATGGGAAATGTGTTTGCCTTATAATAAAAAAAAAATGTGATTTTTGTCTCTGAAGACATTAGAAAGCATCCGATTTGAATGAGCTATGGTGATCCAACACACTGTGGACTTCAAATTGTTTAAAGACATGAAGTACTGTAATACTTTCAAAATTCTGACAACATGGTATGATTATAAATTATAATACCTAGTGTTGCAAGTAAAAATGGTAAGTGAGTGACAGCACTCTTTCCAGAATAACAAAAATATTATTTTGGTAATTAGTTCTAATGTGTACTTTGTCAGAGTACAATAAAAATAGTATGTGCATAAGGTGGTGGAGAGTCATACTCCATGTCGACTTTAACACACAAAAAACATCTTATGACAGACTACTGGTACAAGTGTGAGTAAAATAATTAGAGAGCATGACAACAGTACTACTGAGGATATACTTGGAAATGACTGTACAGTGGAGTTAGCTGAACAAGAACATGAAAAGGGAACACACTATTACTTGAAGGTCAGCTACAATTACAGAAAATTATGCAAACGTTTTTAATGTCAAACTTACTAATACCTTTGATTTTCTACAGTGTGGGGAAGGGCAAGTAGGAAATGGTAGTTGCTACTGTGGCAGATATAAAAAGAAAATCTACAGGAAACAGAGCAACTCACCAGAAGAGAACAGAACTGAAAAATAGTAATACTGAAGCAAAACAAGGCTACGTATAACGTTTTGTTATGGTCATTAAAAGTAAACAGCAGAATCAGACGACTACTACTTTTAAATCTGTGTAAAAGAGTTAACATGTCTACTGGCTATTTGTTTGCGACAAATGAGATAATTCAATTACAGTTATTATAGGAAAACTATTATACTTTTTGCTTTAGAAACAAGTTTTGAGTATAGCAGTGTTAAAACTTGATTCCAGACTACACGTGGTACCACTGATATGGTCTTTTGGATAAGAAAATTGTTTTGATTATGGCAGTACTTTGTGGGAATGCAAACATTCAAATACTGAATGTTATACTGGGAAAGCTTGAACATTTGACCATTCCCATTGTACAGAGTAAAATTCAACCCATCAGATCAATAATTCTTTAAGCTTATATAAGCACAAAATAAAAACAGGTTTAATCAAAGACATCAAACAGTATGTTTTACCAAACTCAGAAGTGTGATTGAGCACTGAAAGGAAAACCTAAGAGGGAGTAATGAAAATGGCCACAGATTACGGGAAAGCAATATACAAAATTAAGTGCATACGGAAAGTTGAATATAAAAAGGATTTTAAAAATAGATGAAGTATACATGTCATGTTTAAAAAAACAAATGACAGTACAGGAATTGGAAGAAGTTTTAAAAGTAGAAGAAAACAAAAGACACGGACAGGTTTAGACTGCACATATTACACCTGTAAAAAATAAAACAAGAGTGAGAAGATTTGGTTTACTTAGGTGCTACTTCAGTGTTTGGATAAAAGGATAGAGAATGCAAAGGTGACTAAATCAACTTCTTCTTTTGGCTTTTCCCAGTTAGGGGTCGCCACAGCGGAACTCCGGGCCGCTGATTGGCAGTGGAGTTTTACGGTGCTGAGTCACCAGCCCGACACCCAAACTTCAAAGATGGCACACCCATTCACACATGCACCTACCTGCATGTCTTCAGACGTCACTCGACCACGGGGAGGACATGCAGACTTCAGACAGAAGGCGCTCCAGCCAAGAATCGAACGGGAGAACCTGTTGCTGTGAGGTGACAACACTAACCACTGCACCACCGCGGCCAACAGAGAATGCAAAGGTGACTGAACAGGTAGAAAGATTACTCTGGAAAAAGGGTCAACAGAAAGTTAATAACAAATGTGATGCCTACCATACTGTACAATATGGATTATAAAAACAAAAAGTTTAGAAAAGGTTTACAAAAAAGGATGTGCTGAAAGAAAAGGCTGCTGAAGAAATGTTCATTATAAAAAATGACAGTGTTATAAAAATAAAATGAGGGAAGGGTGGGTGTGTGTGGCATGAAAAAGTCTTAAAAAAATCTGTCATGAACAAACGTGGAAGATTTTGACAGGCAATAAAATAAGTAAAAAAGGACCGCTTTCTTAAGGTCAGTATATGAAAAGGTAGAGGTACAGTATTAATAAGTGGTTGATTGAGGAGATTACTAAAAATGGGATTAAGTAAAATGCCTCATGAGCAACATCTTGTTTGCTATGGTTATGAAAGCTAAATGGAAACACAAGCCAGGGACAGTGTTAATGTTAATATCAAATAATGAGATATCAATGGCTAGGAATAAATTACAGCTGGTGGAAAGTGATTAAAGTTTTGTAAAAAAAAATCTGGAGTATGTAGGATAAAAATGAACCAAGAAAAAGGTAAAGGACTGGGGGAAGTGAAAGCTGGCAGAGTGAGTTTTTCTGAATCAATAAGAGAGGTTGGGATAAGATAAGGGAAATCAGGTGTAATAGACAACAGGCAAAATATTACAGCAGTTGAAAGTGATAAAGAAATTATGGAGGACATTTCTAAAGAAAATATACCTGATTAAATTTAATTATTTTGGGGAAAAGATTTGGGGGGGTGTCTGTATGTTTTAATGGTGAATGATAAAGGAATTCCGGATGTATTTTTTTAATTGCAGAATGGAGTTCAAGATCACACTTTGTAAAGAAAGTAGTGTTGTATAATTCTAACGAAAATGCCTGGGTTGGTAAACAAACTTTACTTTGCTTCACTACATGTATACTGTATGCTATAAGTTACAACATTCTGAAGTCACTTTTTGGTAAGTTTACTGTTAAATAAAAAGTATGAGGATTTTTGATAAAGTGTGAAGGTATGAAAATGGGCCATCTGTTACGGGAGAATCAGATACAGTGGAATATCAAAGAAAAAAATTGTATGGAAGCTAGACACAGAAAGAACACCAAAAGAAAGGAAAAGTGGAATATGGAAATTAAGAGTATTATAGCCTATCCATGGAAAGACTTGAGAGATCTGGGATGCCTATAAAGCAATGAAAAAAAACTGTTATGATGTGTAGAAATGTCAGGCTTTCTTGTGTGGATTTTGCTTAAACAGTTGCTCGTCAAGTAGGTAAAATTTTATATAAATAGACCAAGGAGACGTTATACATATTTGTTAGTAGAGTGAGGAAAAAAGTGAACTTTTTTTTTTGCAATGCACTGTGGTAAAGCACTGATGGCCAATGACAAGAGGATATTTAACAAGGTAAGTGGTGGCAGTGAACATAAACGTGATACTCAGTATCATTTGTCAGTCTGACTATAACTTGTGAACAAATAAAAAGCGTTGTATTTACAAGTATGTGGTTTATTTGGAGAAGCAAATATGATGAACTTCCATTTAATAAAAATGCGGCATATGTGAAGCACTTAATCTGATGAAATTGTTGTGATGGGGGGGGTGGATGTAAAAAGTACAGTTTTGTACCCACCATAAATGTAGATGTTCGAGTGTAAACACTGCTGAAGTCATCACACTTGGGTTATCCTGCCATCAGGAGGTCCCACAGTCGGCCAGAGTTCCAAAGTCTTGGTCTGGCGTCGGTTGCTGTCGCCTCCTCCCCGACGTCAGTGCGACAGTGGTATACAAGATGCAGCAGACGCCATTTTCTTCAGTTTTTCTTGCCCCAGATGTCAGGTGCCCCCAAATAGGTAGGCAATACAAATTGCTTAGTAAAAAATACAAAAGAAAAGTAAACAACCATTTTTAGTTACCAGCAAATGCTCCCCATAATTAATAAAGGGTATATGCCCTAGGTACATACCAGAAAGTAAGAGGGGAAGGAGGGAGGGTAACCTGGACTGCAGCAGTGTTTACACTCGAACATCTACATTTATGGTACGTACAAAACTGCACTATGTTCATCGTGTTACACTGCTGCAGTCATTACACTTGGGTGGAATCCCAAAGCTGAGATAGGGAGGCTGAATCTATAAGGCAATAGGGGTGGCTATAAGGCCCTGCAGTACAGCAGTGGCAAAGCCAGCTCTGGATTTGGAGTATAAAGGCAAATGGCAATGTTTGGTGAAGGTATGCACAGAACTCCATGTTACTGTTTCCAAAATATCTTTGGTAGGTACTCCTCTGAGGTAGGCAGTGGAAGTGGCTGTTGCCCTGGTGGAGTGAGATCTAATGCTGCTAGGTACAGGTTTCCCATGGTGGGTATAGCAGAAATGTATACAGTGTCCTATCCATTTTGAAATAGTCTGCTTTGAAATGGCTTTTCCCTGTGCTCCTGCAGCGTATGCTACCAATAATTGCTCAGAATTTCTAAAAGCTTTGGTTTTGTCCAAGTAGAAGCATAACAGTCTGTGAATGTCCAAAGAATGTAGTAGTCTCGCCCCTTTGTTCTGTGGTTTTGCATAAAAAGTTGGCAAGAGAATAGTTTGGTTTAGAGCCACACTTGATAACCACCTTTGGCATAAACGTAGGGTTGGTTCTTAAAGACACCCTGTCCTGGTGGAAGATGAGGAAAGGTTCCACTGCCATTAGTTCCTGTAATTCTGAAACTCTTCGTGCTGATGTTATTGCCAGTAGCAGAGCAGTTTTCCAAGAGATGTATTTTAATTCTGCTGTGTTAGCTGGCTCAAAAGGAGGTAAAGTTTTTCCAAAACAAAATTCAGGTCCCAAGTAGGTGTTTGTGCTCTACGGGGCGGTCTTATGTTTTTAGCCCCTCTGAGGTATAGTTTGAGCAAAGGATTAGAAAAAATTGGTGGATCCGTGTTGTAATGAGCAGAGATAGCTGAGGCTTGGATCTTGATGGATGAAAGAGAGAGGCCCTTGTCCAGCATCTCAGTTAAGTATTGCAGTATCTGAGGAATGAAGGCTGTGCGCTTGGTTCCAGGCACAGAATCTCTTCCATTTGTCCAAGTTTGCTTTCCTGGTGCTAGGCCTTCTGGCCTCCAGAATGACATCCATAACAGCTTTGGAGAGAGGCATTGCTTGCTTGACTAACGGATTTTCCATGCAGCTAGATTTAAGGTCTATAGCTGGCTGTGAAGTATCGGATTGTTGTGCTGAGTCAGCAACTGTGGAATTTGTGGTAAAATCCAGGGTGGTTCTTGTGTCAAGTTCTTTAAGATTGGGTACCAGTGCTGGCATGGCCAGTCTGGTGCAATCAATATAATTTTTGGCTCTTCCTGCCTGGCTTTTATGAGTACCTTTGGTAGGAGAGGTAAAGGGGGGAAAGCGTATACTTGTAGTTTTTTCCAGCTGAATGAAAGGGCATACACTTTCCATGCTTGTGGATGGTAGCTCCTTGTGCAGAATTTCTGTAATTGGCAGTTCTTTGGGGTAGCAAACAGATCTATGTCCGGGCTCCACCATTTTGTGTTATCATTCTGAAAATTTGTGGGTTCAGTTCCCATTCGTGAGGGTTCAAAAGGTTTCTGCTTAGGTCGTCTGCCAGTGTGTTTTTCTCTCCTGGCAGGAATTGTGCTTGCAGATGAACTTTTAGTTATGTACTCACCATAACTTCAGATGTTTGGGATCCATCTCGCCTACATTCTGACTGATGGGTTCGGAGCCGATCCCTCGGCTCCGACTCGGCACGCTTATGCCAAAGAGCGAAGTCTCTTATTGGCTGAGCTTACTATATCCCAGGATGCACCACTACCAGTCCCCCAGATCTAGTTTGTCCGCATACATGCACACATGCACGCTCTGCTTATATAACATCGTCAGATGAAACAAGATAAAACAGTAGAACTCAAAACCGTTCAATCTCTTCTGATCTCCAAGGCAGGGGAAGGAGGGTGGGTATTAGAATGTAGGCGAGATGGATCCCAAACATCTGAAGTTATGGTGAGTACATAACTAAAAGATGTTATGTGATCCTATCTCGCCTACATTCTGACTGATGGGACAGCGTCCTAGCACCTGAATCCTGGGTGGCTCACTGGAAAACACTCCTGAGTACCGTGGAACCAAATGATGCTCGCCCTTTAGATGCCACATCCAATTTATAGTGGGAAATGAAAGTGTGCGGATTGGACCAAGTAGCCGCAGCACAAATCTCCAGATAGCAAGCTTGGAATGAAAAGCTATAGAAGTCGCCATAGCTCTGGTAGAGTGAGCTTTGATAGATGTTGTAAGTTGCTTATTCAAGAAGAATAAGCCTGAGTTATACAATCTCTAATCCATTTGGAGATAGTAGCTTTTGTGATGGTTTTGCCCAATTTATTGTCTGAGAAGGACACAAACAATTGGTCTGACTTACAATTTGTTGAGTCCTGTCTAAATAGAAGCAATTGCCTGTGAACATCCAATTTATAGAGAGTGTATTCTGCTTCATTGGAGAATTTTGGAAAGAAAACTGGTAGCTCTAGGGATTGTTGGAGACAGAAATTAGAACAGACCTTTGGGACAAAGGATGGATTAGGCCTAAGTGATACTCTATCCTTGTGAAAAATCAAGTACGGTGGTCTGATAGACAGGGCTTGAAGCTCTGAAACTCTTCTTGCAGAAGTAATTGCAACTAAGAAGGCCGTTTTCCAAGACAGATATTTTAACTCACATGTAGCAGCCGGTTCGAAAGGGGAAGATGTTAATGCACGAAGCACCAAATCAAGATCCCACGGAGGCGCAGGATGAAAAACTGGGGGTCTTAACAGACCCGCACCTTTAATGAACGTTTTGCATAGTCTGCTGCTCATCAATGGAGGATCCATGGACTCGTGGAATTTAGAGATAGCCGCTAGTTGGACTTTAATAGTAGAGACAGAAGATCCTTGATTAAACAGGGATGTTAAGAATTTCAAAACCTCTGGGATAGGAGCAGTGATAGGGTCTAAGCCCCTGAGTTGAGCCCAGATAGCAAACCTCTTCCACTTACTGAGGTACAATTTCTTAGTGGTGGGTTTGTGGGCGAAGATAAAATGTGAATAACTTCCGGGTCTAATGTGTGACTTCTGACTAAAGTCGGAAGTGGAGGAGCCAAGCTGTCAACTTCAAGGAGTGAAGGGACTGATGCTGTCGTCCCGACTGATGAATTAAGAGATCCGAATTAGGTCTAAAGTCCACGGATCGTCCACGCATGTTTCTTCAGGTAAGGAAACCATACCTGACGAGGCCAGTATGGGGCAATCAGTATCATTGCGGACCCCAATTGAGAAGCTTTTGAATGACTTTGGAGAGAAGTGGAATCGGAGGAAAGGCATAAAGTAGCCCTGTTGGCCAAGGTTGTGCTAGAGCATCCATAGCTGCTTCTCCCTGATGTGGAGTCAAGGAGAAGAACCTTTTGCACTTCGTGTTTAGTGGAGTTGCAAATAGGTCGCAGCACGGCGCCCCCCATCTCCGGAAAACCTGAGCTGCTACTGTTTTGTTTAAGGACCACTCGTGAGGAGAGAGAATTGTCCTGCTTAATCTGTCTGCCAGTATATTTGATTTCCCCAGAATGTGGGTCGCTACCAAGAAACGGCTGGTAGCTACCGCCCATTCCCACACCCTCATGGCCTCTCTGCAAAGGGGGTAAGATCTGGTCCCTCCTTGTTTGTTTAGGTACCAGACCACCGACATGTTGTCTGTGTGGATGGCGATTATGCCCTGAGGGAGAAACCTGTGTAAGGCCTGTAGGGATAGAAGTACCGCCCTCATCTCCAATACATTGATGTGGAGAAGAGTTTCGTCTGGAAGCCAGGAGCCCTGAACTAACCTGCCCAGACAATGCCCCCCCCATCCTGTCTGGGAGGCATCTGTCGTCAGGGTGACCACTGGAGAGGGAATAACAAAAGGACTTCCTTGATTTAGATTGGATGTCTGGAGCCACCAGCGAAGGTCCCGTTTGCATGTTTCTGTAATTATAATGGGATGATTGAGGGGAAGGTCCTGAAAGGACCATTGAGTTGACAATAGCCACTGAAGAATCCTCATGTGCAATCTTGCCAGAGGAACTAGAAGAACCGTGGCAGACATCGAACCTAAAACTTGTAGGACCATCCTGGCTGGGGCTTTGGATCTTGAAATCAGGGCTTGAACCTGGCCTTGTAAAGTTTGGATCCTGTCGGTCGGAAGAAAAACGCGCATCAATCTTGAGTCTATCTCTGCTCCTATGAATCTTATGCGCTGAGAGGGCAGCAAGACAGACTTTGACCAATTGAATGTAATTCCCAGGGTAACACCCAGGGAGATGGTGGCTTTGAGGTTGTCCATTAGTAGATGCCTGGTGGTGGCAGTCAGGAGCCAGTCGTCCAGATAGGGAAACACTTGGAATCCAAGACTCCTCAGGTGAGCAGTCACTACTGCCAAACACTTGGTGAACACCCTGGGGCTGTGGTGAGACCAAAGGGCAGTGCACAAAATTGGAAATGACTGTCTCCCAGGCTGAAGCGCAGATACCTCCTGGACGCCTGATGTATCGGTATGTGATAATAGGCGCCCTTGAGGTCTATGGAGCACATCCAAACATCCTTCTCCAACAATGGGAGAATGGATTGTAACGTGACCATTCGGAATTTGGATTTCGTGACGGATTGGTTTAGTCTGCTGAGATCCAAAATTGGTCTCAGGTCCCCTGTCTTTTTTGGCACTCAAAAGAACCTCGAGTAATTTCCGGATCCGATCTGGTCTGTGGGGACCGGTTGGATGACTCCTTTTTCTAGCAGCTTTAAAGCTTCTGCGGCTGCAATTTCCCTTTGACTGGGTGGTGGGTCCGGGATTTTTTTGGGCGGTGGGGGTGAGCATGTGAATGGGATGGTGTAACCTCCGGCAATGATCCGAAGCACCCATCTGTCCTGAGTGATTGACTCCCAGGCTTTTAGGTGCTTGGCAAAACGGCACCCGACTGGCTCCGGAGCAGCACAGCCGGGCAATCCCTCACGAGGTGTGGGAGGCTGAAGAGCCACGAAAGGACTCGCGGTCTCCAGAATTGCGGGGCCCTCTGCCGCCTCTGGGACGGCATCTCCCAGAAAAATTTCCCCGTCCTCTGCCTCTGGAAGGGGAATCTTCCTGCTGTTGAGGAAAAAACTTACATGATTTACGGAACCACATCTTCCCTCCTCCTTTAGCCTTGGGATAAGGCCGAAAGGGAGTGGAATAACGGGCACCTACGGCAGATAAAGTTTTTCCCTCTTGTTCACAGTGGGTAAGGGTGTCCTTAACCTTAGGTCCAAACAAAGAGGACCCATCAGAGGGAGCGTCGGCGAAGGAAGACTTGAAGGCCTCCGCAAACTGACACAAGCGGAGCCAGGCTTGTCTCCGTAGAGCCACGCCTGTGCCTGCCGCTTACCCGCCTTCCGCCGCATACGAAATGAGCCTCATGGACGAGTTAGAAATTGACGTAAGGATAGCCAACTGAGAGCCAACCGACTGGGCTAGCTGCTCAGGTAGGTTACCCGAGAGGGAATCTGACAGCTCCTTGACCAGATCCCTCTGAAGCCTGGTAAAATGTGCCAAATAATTCAGAGACCTTAAAGTAAAGGCCGCTGAAGTCAGGGTGCGCTGCATCTGTCCATGCTCCTAGACTCCTTATTAGGAGGATGGACGGACGCTGAAGCCTCTGCCACGCCCTGTTGTGTAGCAGATGCCACCACCATGGCATCTACAGCCACGCCTTTAGTGAGGAACTCCTTCTCGGTGGGGCAGACAAAAATTTATTAGGACGAGAAGGGACTGGTTCCACGGTATCTGGATGTTCACGCCTTCGACAAACTAAATCCAGGAGCTCGTCAAGGGCGGAGACACCCAGGAGGCGGAGGGCTGAGCCCCAAAGGCCTTGAGGAGCACTGACTCATCAGCAGAGGGGGTTTGGATATCCAGCCTCGTTGTTTGAGGATCTCTAAGATGTCTGCAAATGAGACATCATCCGAGGGCGACTTCGGGACCCCTCCGCATCATCAAGATCAGTGTCCGATGTAATAGACTCGGGGAGTCCACGTGCTTCCTCTTGCACAATCTCTTCCTTGGGGTTCCTCTGAAGACAACTCAAGAACCCTCAGGAGGAGGGGAACCCCAATGGGGTAACCTCAGGCCCAGGGGCTCTGCTGCCTACGGACAGGGAACTGCCAAAGACCCAGTCTCCACGCCCAGGAAGGTGCCGGTAAAGCCGGAGAGATGGTCAAGACTTGGCCAAGGCACTCCTCATAGCTCTGAAAGCCGGACCCCAGAATCCTGGGAGTGTCCGGTCCCCGAGCCATGATAGCCGACGGAAGTCCCGCAGCCGAAGCACCGAGAGGGAGGCTCGGAACCGATAGCATAGGTCCCAAACATCACCCCGGTCCAGCCGAAGAAGTCCGTGTACCAAACTCGGACCCAAGGCCCGGTTGGAGTAAGGGTCGAGCCGACCCTAAGATCTCCACCGGCTCCAACAGCACCTGCTCCGACGGAGCCGAAGCGGTCGGAGGAGGAATAGCAATGGGATGGGCATGGGCTATCGGCTCCGAAGCCAACTGGGTCGGAGCTGAAACAAATTTTTGAAAGACTGGGGACTGGAACAGTCTTTGGAGCACCCTGTCTATATCCGAATCCGACATCCTCGATGACCGAGAGGATACTGAACGGGTTCGAGATGGCCTCTCCAACGGCCCCAAAGGGCTAGGGGACCGGCTCCGAGGCGACCCGATGACTATCGGCGCCGAAGGAATACCCACACTAGTTTCCATCGGTGCCGAGGAGGACTTCGGCGCCGAGGAGGAAGTGTCTGAGCGGAACCTTGTCGGCCCGAGACCAGTGGAGCCGAAGGTGACCCGCCTCGATGCCCCAGCCATCGGCTCCGAAGCCAGAGGAGTCGAGACTGGTGGCATCGAGGCAGACCGTTTCGCCTCGGCTCCAAGTCCTTGGAGCCAAGGAGAAGCCTGCCTATGTCTTTTGGCGGTCGGATCCGACGGACTGGTCGGAGCCGACGCCCTTTCTTTTTAGCTGGAGAAGGAGAGGATGCCAATGCTTCTTCAAAGGAAGGTTTTATTAAACCTTTAAGAATGAGTTTATTTTTCCTCTCCTGGAGGACCCTTGAGGAAAAGCGTGACACACACTGCATGAGTCATGTAAATGTTTTGCACCCAAACACTACACAGAGGGACAGTGTTCGCCTGTGATAGACATCTTGAAATTACATTTGATGCATTTTTAAAGCCCAAGGCCTAGGATTCTGAGACATTATAGCAAAAAAACGGTAATCCCTGACAGAAAAAACAACGCTATCCACTTGACTTTCTGATTTACTGACACTACCTAATAATCGGTTTACAGCTGCCGATTAGGTAAAGAATCCGTAACAATTAACTCAAGGGTACTTTGAAACCCTCTAAGGTTTAAGGGGGGTTGACTGACCGGGAAGGCCCTAAGATGAGTGAGGCCTAAAATCAAAATCAACGCCCAATCACACAACAAAGTTTCTCACAAAACTCCAAACACACACAAAAGTGAAGAATAGCCGTTAAAACAGCTTTTTATGACAAGAACAGCAAAATTCTGACAGAAAAAAGTTAGTAAAAATACTACTCAGCTCAGCCAGCTCGAGACCACGTCTTCGCAAGTTAGCGGCAAACGAGATCTGGGGGACTGGTAGTGGTGCATCCTGGGATATAGTAAGCTCAGCCAATAAGAGACTTCGCTCTTTGGCATAAGCGTGCCGAGTCGGAGCCGAGGGATCGGCTCCGAACCCATCAGTCAGAATGTAGGCGAGATAGGATCACATAACATCTTGGTAGTTTAGAGCTGTGTTCCACAAGGTCATGGCTTGTCTGCAGAGGGGGTAGGAGTGTGTGCCCCCTTGCTTGTTTATGTACCACATAATTGTGGTGTTGTCTGTCTTTAATAGTAGTTGTCCGGGATGCAGTAGGTCCTTGAAAGCTATAATGGCATTTTGTACAGCTAGCATCTCTTCGATTGATGTGTCATCTGTCTTTGCTCTGTGGGCCACTCGCCCTGGATACATTTTCCTGCCATGTGTGCTCCCCAGGCGTAATCCGATACATCTGTTGTCAGTGTTTGCCTGGCTGTGGGTTGAGTGAAAGGCTGTCCCCTGTTGAGGTGACAAGCTTGTACCCACCATCGAAACTCCTGTTGCAGGCAAGGAATTAGTGGTATAACGGTTTCCAAACTTTGACCATACACTCTTTAGATACCACTGTAGTTTCCTCATATGCAGTCTGGCATATGGAATTAGTAGTATGCAAGATGCCATGTAGCCCAAGGCCTGCAGAATTTTTCTTGCAGGGAGTTGGGTCTTTGTTGCCATTAATTGAAAATATTGAGTCAGTTGTCCTTGCTTGTCTGGCGTGAGATAAGCCATCTGGGCCATTGTGTTCAAGCTGGCACCCAGGAATATTATCTGTTGAGAGGGCACTAGTTTCAATTTCTTTTCATTTACTGTGTACCCCAGGCAACTTCACTTTTTTACATACGCCAGATGCTTTAGTAGAATGTCCTTGCTCCCTGCTTGAATCAGGCAGTCGTCCAAGTATGGATAAATTTGAATTCCTTTTTGCTTGAAAAATGCAATTACTGGTGCCAGGCACTTTGTGAAGACCCTAGGCGCAGTAGATAAGCCAAAGGGCAGTGCAGAGAATTGGTAGTGCATTGAACCAGCTAGAAATCTGAGGTATCTTCTGCAATTTTGTCTGATAGGGACATGCAGGTATGCCTCTGAGGTCCAAAGTCACGAGCCAAGCTTTCTTGCCCAGCATGGGAAGAAGCTGCTGTAGTGTCAACATCTTGAATTTCGGAATATCCAGGTAAGTATTTATTGTAGAAAGGTCCAGAATGGGTCTCCAGGCTTTGTCCTTTCTGGGAACCAGAAAGAGTCTTGAGTAAAATCCTTGTCCTTGTTCCTGTGTTGGTACCTTTTGAATAGCTCTCATGTCCATGACTGCTGTAATTTGTTTTTGAGCCTCTGCCCATTGATTTGGTGGCAGATTTGGCATTCCTTTTAGCCGTGGAAAGGTGTGGAAATGGAACCTGTAACCTTGAGATACAATGTTGAGAACCCACTTGTCCTTGGTGATGCAATGTCAGTTGTGACAGAAGTGCCAGTTTTCCTCCTAAAGGGGCTGCCAAGAGAGAGCTGTTTGGCAGCTGTAGTGGAAAGTCATTGAGGCTGTTTTTTATAAGGTTGAGGCCTGTCTTCCCCTTCTTTTTGGCCTGGTGTGCACCATTGTCGAGGCCTGTAAGGGCCTTGCATCTGACCTCTACCTCTTGGATGTCTGTATCTGCCCCTTTGAGGTTTATCTGTGACTGGAATGGACCAATTCTTTGTTGGCCAATTTCTGCTAAAACGAGGAGGCTGAACCTTTAAGAAATCTTTCACCGTTTGCATAGATTTTGCCTTATCCTCCATCTTCTTTAAAACCTCCTCTGCCTTAACTCCAAACACATCTCGCTGTAAAGGTGCATCCAATAGTTTGACCTTAACATGATCTGGTAACGTATGTTCTTTTAACCAAACATGCCTTCTAATGACAGAGCATGTAACTGCTGCTCTACAGGAGGCCTCTAAGGAATCAAACCCACATTGCAAAGTATGATGTTAAGTTGTCAATCTCGCCTTCATTCTTGATGGATGGGTTCGGAGCCGAACCTCGGCTCCGACTCGGCCAATACTAAAGCTCGAGAGCCAATTCCACCGGCTCGAGGCTCCCCTATATCCCACAATGCTAGGCGGTAACTACTCAGATCTCATTTGCCGCTTAGCTGACAAGGTGCTTCTTCTACCGGCTCTGGCAGGTTAGTAAGTTTTCTGGTTTAGAAACTTCTATTTCAACCCTATTTTTTTCCTTTTACCATAGTTTTATTTATAGTATTTCATTAGTTTAAATCGGGTCCCCATCTAGTGTCTGAAATCCCTTTTTATTCCCTTCTTAACTTTTAGGCCTTTGGCCCTCTCCCTCTCCTTCCCCTTAGTCCTTCAGTGTGACTGGAATTTTGCTTAAGGGTGTGTTTGTGTGTTGTGCTTGTGTTTTTACACTGAGTTAAGGATGTCTAAAGACTCCAAGGTCTCAGGCTTCAAGAAGTGTGATTCGTGCTGTCAGGACGGTCACACTTCTTGTGTATATTGCCTGGGACCTTTGCACCTGCAGGACTCATGTGCTGTATGCCATGCATTCAGCACTAGAGTCCTGCAGGAACGCAAAAATAAATTGATATTACGTGGCTTGTTAAAGCCTGAAGGCCCCCCGACCCAGTCTGTGTCGGGGAAGCCTTCTAAGACTTCCAGACCGTCGGCTCCAGTTTCTGAGCCGTCCCCTGGAAGCATTAGATCGGCTTCGACATCGGCTCCGGCTGGAGCCAATGTTTCCAAATCTCATACTATCACCTCGGCTCCGGCTGGAGCAGAGGTTGACAAGACTCCGTCGGCTCCGATAGGCTTATCGGAGCCACCTGCTAAGAAGAGGTCTAGGTCCCCTTCCATCGGCTCCATCCATTCGGTGCCGGGATCTCCTCTTCTATCAGAATGGAGCCATAGGTCTCACTCCTCTCGGTCCCTCCAGGCTGTCCAACCATGATTTACAAAGGGTGGTGAGTAGACTTCTCAAGTCCGAGGCACTGGCCCAAATGCTGCATAGCCCTACTCAACAGTCAGCGGCTATTTCCATCCCTGATTTTATTCCTCCTCAGACTCCTTTGAGTTCGGAGCTGGGGCTCATCGGAGCCGTGGCTGTCGGTGCTTCGGAGCCGATACCTTCCCTTTCGGCTCCGTCGTCTGCTCAGATTTCCTCATTGGAGGGATCTCGGCGCCGGGCTTCCCTCGTCTGCTCCGAGGGGGCAAGTGGCATCGGACCCTTGTCCGACCCCATTCTCCCTCTCGGAGCATTGGTGCTGGTGAGTTCGGCTCAGACATTGGCCTCGGCGCCGTCCCTGTCGGTGCCGGGGGGGTCCTTGTCTCCTCAGAGCGGGGACCTCCGGCCTTGCCTGATAGGGACACCTTAGCGGTCATGCGGAGGGTGCTAGACCCAGTGTCTACCCCACAATCGGCTCCGTCAGCTCCTCCCTCTTCAGTGCCTGCGGTGATTTCTACCCATCCCCTTGTATCAGACCGCAGCTCCTCAGGTTTCCCCATTGGGAAGTTCCTCCTCTTCCGAGGCCTCGCCTGATCCGGTAGGAGAACCCCCTCGGAAGAGACAGTGCAAGAGGAAGCACATTGACTCCCCTGAGTCTATCACCTCTGACACGGACTTAGAGGAATCTGAAGATTCCCCTCGGTCCCCCTCTGAGGATGTCTCCTTTGCTGACATCCTTGAAATCCTGAAACAGAGGGGAACTGGCCCGCCCTTGACCCTTCAGAGGACGAGTCAGTTTACCTTGAGGCGTTTGGCTCTCGCCCTTCCACCTCTTGGGTGTCCCTCTCCCTTTGACCCCCTTATGGAAGTGGTGGCAAGGAAGGCTTGGACGGCCCCTGATTCAGTGGAACCTACCCCAAGGAGGCAGTCAAAATTTATTACTGCCCCTAAGGAGAAAGAGTTTCTATCAAAAGGTGTCTCTGTTGATGCCATGGTGGTGGCCGCAGCCACTAAGAAGGAGTTAGCTGATCCTTCGGTACCTGTCCATCCTCCTAATAAGGAGTCTAGAACCATGGACAGGTACGGTAAGCGGATGTTTTCGTCAGCGACCTTGTCAATGCGGTCGCTGAACTACTTGTGTCACTTCACCCGTCTCCAGAGAGATTTGCTCAAAGATATGGGTGAGGCTATACAGGATCCAACATCTGAGGGGTTACAAGACAAAATGAACTCCCAGTTGGCAACCCTGAATTCGATTGTTAACTCCTCCAAGCGGCTTATCTCATATGCTGCTGATGGGGCGAGTAGGGCCGCAGGCACAGGTGTAGCTTTATGACGTCACACCTGGATGCGGCTTTGCAATTTTGCGGACTCTTTCAAGGCGTCCTTCACCAATTACCCCTTTGATGGCTCAACATTGTTTGGTCCTCAGGTGAAGGATACATTGACTAGGTGCGAGGTGGAAGGTAAGACTCTCTGCCGTGGGAGTCAGTTTTTCTACCCCTTCTAGACCTTATCCAAAAGGTCAGAGGGGAGGAAAAATGTGGTTCCACAAGCCTCAGGGAGTCATCTGACGCACAAGGTCGATTCCCCTCTAGAGGCAGAGGGGGGAATAACAATAGACGCCGCCCTAGAGGCAAAGGAGGTCCGCAAAACCAGGGTAGCAGAGAAACTTTCTCTGATAAACCCTTTCAGTATCCCTGAGGAGCTGCCCGGCTATCCACCTTCGGAGGCAGTCGGGGGAAGATTATCACTGTACCCAAAAGCCTGGCTTTCCCTCACCCAAGACAAATGGGTACAGTCAATCATATCGGAGGGTTACAAAATTCCCTTTATTCACACCCCTTCCCAACCCAAAGGATCCCCTCCAGACGTTCCACCCAGTCTAAGGGAACAAGCAGCACTAGAAATATCAAAGCTGCTATCAAAAAGAGCTATCCAATCAGTCCCAGCAGACCAGCAAGGATCCGGAATCTACTCCAAATTCTTTTTGGTACCAAAAAAAACAGGGGACTGGAGACCTATACTGGATCTCAGCAAGTTAAACAATTATATAAAAAAAAACAAATTCCGGATGGTCACGCTACAGTCCATTCTATCCTTCTTGGGTCAGGACAGTTGGATGTGCTCGATAGACCTTCAGGATGCATACTACCATATCAAAATGCACAGACGCTCCAGGAGGTTTCTTCGCTTCAGGCTGGGAGCCAGTCACTATCAGTTCAGAGCCCTGCCCTTTGGTCTCACTACGGCCCCCCCCAGAGTGTTTACCAAATGCATGGCAGTGGCCACGACTCACTTGAGACGTCAAGGATTCCAGGTGTTTCCATATTTAGACGACTGGCTCCTTACCGCCACCACCAGACATCAACTGCTTCTAGCCAGAGACTTCACCATCCAAACTTGCCAAGCTCTAGGCATTTCAATAAATTTCGAAAAATCTGCCTTGTCAATCTATTACCTTTATAGGCGCCACCTTAGACACGCTCAATCTTTCCGCCAGACTAACAGAGCAAGATATCCACAAACAAGTTTACCTTCTATTACAATGCAACAAGGTCAAAGCCAGGGTAGTCTTGAAGGTATTAGGACTCATGGCAGCTACTATCACCCTTCTCCCCCCTTAACTCGTTTCCACATGAGGATCCTCCAATGGATGCTGTTTACTCAATGGTCCTTCCAACAGCTCCCGATGTCTCACATCATATTAATAACTCAATCATGCAAGAATCACCTGTCTTGGTGGATCACATCACCTCAAGTTCTCCAAGGCAGACCTTTCGTCCCCCCCCCCCGTCACCATGGTGACAACGGACGCCTCCCTGATCGGGTGTGTGGGGGGGCATTATCAGGGCAGGACAGTCCAGGGCACGTGGCAACCTTTCGAGTGCCACTTGCACATAAATGTCTTAGAGATGAGAGCAGTGCTTTTAGCATTGCAAGCCCTTCAGGACTCTCTTCCCATGAGGACTATTGCAATTCAGACGGACAACATGTCCGTAGTGTGGTACATAAACAAACAGGGCGGAACCAGATCCTACCCCTTAAGTCGAGAGGCACTCAGACTTTGGCAGTGGGCGATTTCTTCTCAGCGTTTTCTGATAGCAACGCACATTCCCGGGAAGTCCAACGTGATTGCGGACAAGTTGAGCAGGGCCATTCTGATGCCCACGAGTGGTCTCTGAAGAAATCATTGCTGGAAGAAGTCTTCCAAAGATGGGGCCAGCCTTGCTGAGATCTTTTTGCTACTCCCCAAAACAGCAAGTGTCACGACTTCTTCACTCTCTTCCCGTTACCAGGCCATCGCACCAGAGACGCTCTAGTCCACGATTGACCCCGGGGACTTCTGTATGCTTTTCCCCCTTTTCCACTGATATCTCAATTAATTCAGAAAGCTATTGCCTTGAGAGTTGCAATGATCCTCATTGCCCCTTACTGGCCTCGACAGATATGGTTTCCGTTCCTCCATCATTACCTGTTGGAGCAGCCTTGGCATCTGGACCCGGTGCCAGATCTGTTGACCCACCAGTCGGGCCAGCTGCACCACTCCCTTCATTCTCTCAACCTCACAGCATGGTTTCTCCAATTCCTTCCCTAGCCAGGCTTCCCTTAATCTCTCATTCGGTCCAGAACATCCTGATAGCCTCTCACAAATCTTCTACCAGGAAGATTTATAATAGTAAATGGAAACGTTTTTCCTTCTGGGCAGCATCAAAGAATATAGACCCCTTCACTGCACCTATCCAGTCTATCCTAGACTTTCTGGCAGAGCTCTTCCATTTAGGCTCTTCTTCATCTACCATTAGAGTACAACTAGCTGCTATATCTAATTTTCATGTAGGAGTCTCAGACTCCAGTATCATGTCCCATAAGCTCTGCAAAGCCTTTTTAAGAGGTGTTTTTCTGCTCAAGCCCCCAATCAAAGATCCCCACCTCAATGGGACTTGAATTTGGTTCTGGCATCCTTGATCCTCCCCCCCTTCGAACCAGCGGCTTCATGCCCTCTTAAGCTGCTCTCATGGAAAACACTTTCTAGTAGCCATAACTTCAGCTAGAAGGGTATCTGAACTTCATGCTCTGTGCAGTCGTCCTCCTTACTTAGTTTTCCACAAAGATAGGGTGTCCCTCCGGACTAATCCGTCCTTCCTACCTAAAGTTTCCTCTGAGACAAATCTGAACCAAACGATTGATCTCCCAGTATTCTTCCCTGACTATTCCAACAGGTCCGAACAGAAGTTACATTTTCTAGATGTTCACCGCCAACTTAGATATTATTTAGACAGGACTAAACAGTTCAGGAAATCTGATCAACTTTTCCTGTCTTATGCAGAAGGGAAACTGGGCCTTCCAGTTACTAAGGTGTCCCTTTCAAGATGGCTTACCTCTATAATTACCTTCATCTATGAAATCAGACATCAAAAACTGCCCAACTAGGGCATTAGCTACATCTGTAGCTTTTCAGGACAGGCTGCCTATAGATTCCATTTGCGCAGCAGCCACTTGGGCTTCTCCTCATACCTTCATTTTACATTACAAATTGGATATGGCCTCCAGAAACCGTGCCAGCTTTGGTTCCACTGTTCTCAAGAGTCTGTTCCGATAGGCCACCCGGAATAAGGTGCTAGGGACGCGGTCCCATCCAGCAAGAATGAAGGCGAGATTGACAACTTAACATTAAGAAGTTATGTACCTACCATAACGTTCCATGTTAGTTGTCTTCTTCTCGCTTCTTCTTAAGGCCCCCTCCTTCCCCCTAGCCTGGACAGACCGATAGGAAATTTTGGGATCTTCCTTTGGAGTTTCCTTCCCACATGTTCTACCACCTCTATTCCCCCTTTTATGATTGTGGTAGCTTACATTCAGGTTTATATAAAGGTGGGTTCTTTTTTTCTCCATACTATGGAGACCAGAACTGCTTGGTTTAGCTATCAAACGAGATCTGAGTAGTTACCGCCTAGCATTGTGGGATATAGGGGAGCCTCGAGCTGGTGGAATTAGCTCTCGAGCTTTAGTATTGGCCGAGTTGGAGCCGAGGTTCGGCTCCGAACCCATCCAGCAAGAAAGAAGGCGAGAAGAAGATAACTAACATGGAACGTTATGGTAGGTACATAACTTCTTATTTTCCTACTTGTTCAGCTGCATGCAATAAATCCTGCATTTCTTTTACATTAGGAGGATCTGAATCTGGAAGCATCTTTTCTTTCAACTGAGACATCAAAAATTGCTGATATTTTAGCATGTGAAACTTTTAGTTATGTACTCACCATAACTTCAGATGTTTGGGATCCATCTCGCCTACATTCTGACTGATGGGTTCGGAGCCGATCCCTCGGCTCCGACTCGGCACGCTTATGCTATAGAGCGAGGCCTCTAATTGGCTGAGCTATCTTTATCCCAGGATGCACCACCACTAATCCCCCAGATCTTGTTTGTCCGCATTCATGCACACATGCACAGCTTGTTTATATAACATTGTTAGATGTTTCAAGATGAAACAACAGGATTCGGACTTTCTGATATCCTCTGATCTCCAAGGAAGGGGGAAGGAGGGTGGGTTATTAGGAATGTAGTAGATGGATCCCAAACATCTGAAGTTATGGTGAGTACATAACTAAAAGATGTTATGTGATCCTATCTCGCCTACATTCTGACTGATGGGACAGCGTCCCTAGCACCTAAATCCCGGGTGGCTCATTGGAAAACACTCCTGAGCACTGTGGAACCAAATGAAGCTCGTCCTCTAGATGCCACATCTAATTTGTAGTGAGAAATGAAGGTGTGCGGGGAAGACCATGTAGCCGCAGCACAAATGTCACCAATATAGCAAGCTTAGAATGAAATGCTACCGAAGTAGCCATAGCCCTTGTAGAATGAGCCTTGACAGAGGTGGTAAGCTGTTTGTTAGAATAAATATAAGTTTGAGTAATACAGTCCCTGATCCATTTGGCAATAGTGACCTTTGTGACAGCGTTGCCCAATTTGTTTTCTGCAAAGGATACAAACAACTGATCTGTTTTCCTTGATTGTTTGGTCCTATCTAAATAAAAACGTAACTGTCTGTGGACATCTAGCCAACAAACTCCGCTTTATTGGAGTATTTTGGGAAAAATACTGGAAGCTCTAACGATTGTTGCAAGCATAAAGTAGAACAAACTTTAGGAACAAAAGAAGGATTTGGTCTGAGGGACACCCTGTCTGTATGAAAAACCAAGTACGGGGGTTTCACTGACAAAGCTTGAAGTTCTGAAACCCTTCTGGCTGAAGTAATCGCCACTAGAAAGGCTGTCTTCCATGATAGAAACTTTAGATCACAGGTAGCTGCCGGTTCAAAGGGGAAAGAAGTCAAGGCACGCAACACTATATCGAGATCCCATGGAGGTGCAGGATGAGAAATCGGAGGTCTTAATAGCACAGCACCTTTCAAGAAGGTCTTACACAATCTGTTGCTCATTAAAGGTGGGTCTATGGATTCATGAAAATTAGAAATCGCTGCCAATTGTACTTTGATGGTAGAAACTGAAGAGCCTTGATTGAAAAGAGAGGTCAGGAATTTGAGTACTTCTGCCACGGGAGTAGAAATGGGATCCAGGCCCCGGAGTTGAGCCCAAATAGCAAACCTTTTCCATTTGCTAGAATACAGTTTCTTCGTAGCAGACTTGTGGGCTGAAGATAATATGTGCACAACATCTGGATCCAGTGCATGTCTCCTGACTATCGTCGGAAGAGGAGGAGCCAGGCCGTCAATTTTAAGGTGTGTAGGGACTGGTGTAGTAGTCCCGACTGATGAATCAGTAGGTCTGGGACCTGGTCCAGGAACCACGGACCTTCCAGAGCATGTTTCCAAAGATAGGGAAACCACACTTGACGAGGCCAGTAAGGAGCAATTAAGATCATCTTGCTCCCTAAGAGAGATGCCTTTTGAATCACCCTGGGGAGGACAGGAACTGGAGGGAAGGCATAAAGCAGGCCGGTGGGCCAAGGATGGACTAATGCGTCCATGGGGCTCTTCCCCGGAGCCGGGGTTAGGGAGAAAAATTCTTTGCACTTGATTCAGAGGAGTCGCAAAGAGGTCGCAACACGGAACTCCCCATTCGCTGAAAATCTGCCTTGTAACTGTCATATTCAGAGACCATTCGTGAGGAGAGAGGATGGTTCTGCTCAACCTGTCGGCTATGACATTGGACTTGTCCGGTATGTGAGTAGCCACTAGGAAGCGTTTGGTCGAGACTGCCCATTCCCAAACTCTCATCGCTTCTCTGCAAAGAGGATAGGACCTGGTCCCTCCCTGTTTGTTCAGGTACCAGACAACTGACATGTTGTCTGAGTGAACAGCAATTACGCCCTGAGGGAGATAATCGTGAAGGGCTTGAAGGGACAGGAGTACTGCCCTCATTTCTAGGATGTTGATGTGGAGAGGGGTCTCTTCCGGGTGCCATTTGCCTTGGACTGACCTGCCCAGGGAATGCCCCCCCCCACCCCGTCTGGGAGGCGTCCGTGGTCAAAGTGGCCGCCGGAGGAGGAAGAACAAAGGGTAGTCCCTGATCCAAATTGGAGGACACTAGCCACCAGCGAAGGTCCCGTTTGCAAGATTCTGTGATCCATATGAGATGATTGAGAGGGAGTTCCTGAAAAGACCACCGAGTTGAAAGAAGCCACTGGAGGATTCTCATGTGTAACCTTGCCAAGGGAACTAGCAGAACTGTGGCAAACATGGATCCCAATAGCTGTAGGACCATTCTGGCTGGGGCTTTGGACCTGGGGAGTAAGGCTCGAACCTGATTTTGAATGGTTTGAATTCTGTCTGTAGGTAGATAGACCCGCATCTGGTTTGAATCTATCTCTACCCCTATGAATCTTATTCTTTGAGATGGACGCAACACAGACTTTGGCCAATTGAAGGTGATTCCAAGGGAATTGCCCAGTGATATTGTGGCTTGCAGGCTCCGTAGAAGTAGATGCTTGGAGGTGGCAGTTAGGAGCCAGTCGTCTAGGTACGGAAACACCTGGAATCCTAGACTTCTCAGGTGAGCAGTCACTACAGCCAAGCATTTGGTGAACGGTGAGACCAAAGGGCAGCGCACGGAACTGAAAATGACTGCCTCCTAGGCTGAAGCGCAAGTGTCTCCTGGACGTTTGATGTATTCTGATATGATAATACGCGTCCTTGAGGTCTATGGAGCACATCCAAACACCTTTCTCCAATAATGGGAGAATGGTTTGTAGAGTGACCATTCGGAACTTGGACTTCTTGACTGAACGGTTTAGGTTGCTTAGGTCCAAAATGGGCCTCAAGTTTTTTTGGCACCAAAAAGAATCTTGAGTAAGTCCCTAATCCGATCTGGTCTGTGGGGACCGGTTGGATGGCTCCTTTTTGCAGCAGCTTTGAAATTTCTGAGGCTGCGGTATCCCGTTGACTGGGTGGCGGGTCCGGGATTTTCTTGGACTGAGGGGGGGCAAGAGAATGGGATGGAGTAACCTCCGGCGATAATTCGAAGCACCCATCGGTCCTGAGTGATCCCTTCCCAGGCCTTCAGGTGCTTCGAACGACCCCGACTGGCTCGAGCAGCACAGTCGGGCAATCCCTCAGGGACTATGAAAAGCTGAAGAGCCACGAAAGGACTCGCGGTCTCCAGTGTTGCGAGGGCCTCTGCCGCCTCTGGGACGGCGTCTTCCGGATGAATTTCCCCCTCCTCTGCCTCTGGAGGGGGAACCTTCCTGCTGAGAGGGTAAGACTTCTGAGATCTACGGAACCACATCTTCCCTCCTCTTTTAGCCTTGGGATAAGGCCGAAAGGAGTGGAAAATCGTGCTCCACGGCAGTCAGAGTCTTACCCTCCTGTTCACAGCGGGTAAGTGTGTCTTTACCTTGGGTCCAAACAGGAGGACCCATCAAAGGCGCCAGCAAATGAAGACTTAAAGGCCTCCGCGAATGACACAGGCGGAGCCAGGCTCGTCTCAGAGCGATGCCTGTACTGCCGCTCTACTCGCCTTCGGCCGCATACCTAAATGAGCCTCATGGACGAGTTCCAAATGCACGACATTGTAGCCAGTTGAGATCCAACCGTCTGGGCCAGCTCCTCAGGCAGGTTACCCAAGACGGTATCGCATAGCTCCTTAATCAGATCCCTCTGAAATCTCGTAAGTCGCCAAGTAGTTCAAAGACCTCAGTGCAAAGGCAGCTGAACTAAGGGTGCGCTTACGCATCGATCCATGCTCCTAGACTCCTTATTAGGAGGATGGACGGACGAGAAGCCTCTCCTACACCTTGCGGGGTAGCAGATGGCACCGCGATAGGATCGACAGCCACACCTGTCGTAAGGAACTCTCTATCCGGGGCCGAGAGAAATTTGTTTGGACGAGCGGGCACCGGTTCCACAGAGTCTGGGTGTTCCCACGCCTTCGACAGATCAAATCCAAGAGCTCAAGGGCGGAGACACCCAGGAGGCGGAGGGCTGAGCCCGAAGGCCTTCAGGAACAGCGACCCATCAGCAGAGGGAGGTTTGGACTGCCAGCCGCCTCGTTGTTTTAGGGCTTCTAGGATGTCTGCAAAGGAGACATCATCCAAGGACGACTTGGGGACCCCTCTGCATCATCGAGATCAGTGTCAGATGTCAAAGACTCGTCAGGGAGTCAACGTGCTTCCTCTTGTACGTTTTCTTCCTGGGAGGCTCCTCCGAAGAGGCTTCAGAAGGACCTCCAGGAGGGGGAGAAACCCCAGCGGGGGTAACCTGAGGCCCAGGGGCTCCGCTGTCTATGGACAGGGGGACTGCCAACGACCCAGTCTCCAAATGTAGGGAAGGAGCTGGGGAAACTGTGGAGGTAGCCAAGGAAGATTTGGCTAAAGCACTCCTCATAGCCCTGAAGGCGGGACCACCAGAATCCTGGGAGGGTCCCCCCTCCGTGGCTACGACAGTGGACGGTACTCCCGTCGCCGACGCACCAAGAGGGAGACTTGGGACCGAAAGCATCAATCCCGAAGCCTCCCCCCCAGGGCCGAAGGAAGAAGTCCGTGCACTGAACTCCGACCCAAGAGCCGGAGTAGGAGCAAGGGTCGGGCCCGACCCTAACACCTCCACTGGTTCCACCAGCACCTGCTCCAACGGTGCCGAAGCTGTTGGAGGAGGAAATACAGTAGGGGGGTGGACCATCTGCTCCGAAGCCAAATGGGCTGGAGCCGAAACCATCTTTTGGAACACCGGAGACTGGAAGAGTCGAAGGAGCACCCTGTCGATGTCCGAATCAGACATCTTGGATGATCTCGAGGATACTGATCGGGCTCGAACCGATTTCTCCATCGGCTCCGGGCTCGGGACCGGCTCAAATGACTCAACAATTATCGGCCCGAGGAAACCTTCAAGGAAATTTCCTCGGTGCCGATAAGGACTTCGCCCGAGGGGAAGAGTCTGAGCCGATGACCCTTATCGGCTCCAATATCAGTGGAGCCGATGAGGGTGACCCGCCTCTCGATGCTCCAGACCTCGGCTCCGAAACCAGAGGGGTCGAGGCTGGAGGCATCGAGGCAGACCGTTCCGACCTCGGCTCCGAAGTCCGTGGAGCCGATGGAGAAGTCTGCTTAGTTTTCTTAGCAGTCGGTTCTGAATGACTGGTCGGAGCCGACACTTTCCTCTTTTTAGAAGGAGACGGAGAGGAAGATAAAGCCTCCTCGAAGGAAGGCTTGATTAATCCTTTGAGGATTAATTTGTTTTTCCTCTCCTGGAGGACTCTGGAGGAAAACGCATGGCATACACTGCACGATTCCTGCAGATGTTTAGCACCAAGACAATAGACGCACGAGGAGTGGTCGTCCGTTATGGACATTTTGAAGCCACACCTCGTGCACTTTTTAAACCCGGAGGGTTTATGCTCTTTAGACATATTCAGGCTACAAAAAACAGATAACTACAGTAAACACTAAAGGGTTTGACACACAAGAACACAATAATGTACGCCACTAACAGTGTAAATAATTTAAACTAAAGAACTTTTTTTTTTTTTTTTACACAAGATCGAGAAAGAGAAACGGAAAAAGAGGAGGGCCAAGACCCTCTAACTTAAACGGGTACTCGACCCACACACAATCACAAGAAGTAGTAACCACAGGGGAAGGCCCCTCTAACTTAAACGGAACCTTCTCTGACAGGAAAAAACACCAAATTTTAGAAATCTTAGAAAAAAACACTCGTACACAAAGAATAGCCGTTAAAACAGCTTTTGGGTTTTAAATGAATCAAATACTGACAGGGAAAAAGCCTAATATATAGTACTTAGCCCAGCCAATGTTGAGACCACGTCCAAGCTCTGAAGCGGCAAACGAGATCTGGGGGATTAGTGGTGGTGCATCCTGGGATAAAGATAGCTCAGCCAATTAGAGGCCTCGCTCTATAGCATAAGCATGCCGAGTCGGAGCAGAGGGATCGGCTCCGAACCCATCAGTCAGAATGTAGGCGAGATAGGATCACATAACATCTGGCAATTCAAGGCTCTTATTGCTCAAGTGGCAGACGTATATACCTTCTTTCCCCCATCTGTCTAATGCTCTGGAATCTCGGTCAGAGGGAACTGTTTTTTTTTTTTTTTTGCTGATGAGGCCTTAATCCCTTTGGGTCCCTGAGAAATAGTTTCAGGGTCAGCAACAGGGCTTTTGTACAGAAATTTGTGAGAGTTAGGGACTCTAATATCTATCAGGTTTAACTGGGGCTGGGGGTAAGGGTTCAAACTGGATTCAGTGTACACATCATCCACAATGTCTAAAACTGGTGGGATAGCAAGGGGTCTGTGTTGGGGCAATAAAAGGAAGTCTCTGAGTCTTTTCTTGGATTCTGAGTAATCCTGGCCTTCCCACTGGAAATGCTCTCTCATGGTATGTAAGGTCTCCCCAAAGGAGTAATCCTCAGGCGGAGAGGCTGATGGAATTGATTCCTCAGCATCAGAATCCTCATAAGGGGGTAAAGAATATCCCAGGTCCGAGGAAGAGTCAGAAGAAATGGACACCTGGTCAGAAGATTCATAGTCTGCATCCTGCTTTTATCAGGAGGGGGATGGGACCCCCTGATCAGGGTGATTAGGTCCTCGGCCATTTTTATAGGCATGGAAGCCTGTCCTGGAGAGAGTTGTGTCCGTTTCTTAGCCTTGAAGGGGGGCTTAGGCTTAACAGAGGGTTTAACAGTAAACTGGGTAGGTCTGAAAACACCCTCTGTAGCTGTGGATTGCTCAGTTACTTCGGTTTCCTCTGTAGGTTTAGGATCGGTAAACTGAAGGCCTAGTGCATCCAAAGGCCCAGCCAGCTCCACGTGGGAGTCGGAGGCAGTCTGTGGTTCTGTGGAAGCAGTCGTCAGGGGCTGCGTAGGTGCCTCGCTGAAAACCGGTGAACCGGCAACTGGCCTAGAAGAGGCCTCGTCGCCCGTTTTGGGCCTCGGATGCCTGTCCTTGTCCTTTTTATGCATTGCGGTCATCTGAATTTCCGACAGCAAGGTGTAATTGAATTTTCAACCAAAATAATGTCAGGCAAAATCAAACCGATGTTTAATAGTGCGCTTGTTAAACCTAGCACAAAACCAACAACCAGTGACGTCGTGGTCAGGGCCTAGGCATGGAATACAATAGGAGTGGAAATCCTTATGAGATATTTGCGTCCCACAAGAAATACAGTTATTAACTTTTACTGACATCGGTCTGAGGCAAGAAAAAGTTTCCCCAACGGGGTACTTAGCTTTTTTAGAAGACTTTGGTTCTGGATTCGGAATGAAAATCTCAGGAGTCGGCCGACCGGCACTTGCGAACTGCTTCTGCTTCGGGCACCGCGCGGCAAGAAAGACTGAAGGAAATGGTGTCGGCTGCATCTTATATACCCCTGTCGCACTGACGTCAGGGAGGAGGTGACAGCAACCGACACCAGACCAAGACTTTGGAACTCTGGCCGACTGCGGGACCACCTGACGGTAGGATAACCCAAGTGTAATGACTGCAGCAGTGTAACACGATGAACATCTGAAAGTACATAAAATAATTTTGTAAATTTGTAAGGGTGTAACTTTTATCAATAAAGTGACACCACATACTTAACATCCACCTAAGATGTTACCAAATCAGGCAGACAGTATGATAATTAAATGACTTGTACAAGTGACAGCACCTCAGCAGTGTAGCACCTCCGTTATGATGCATTACAGAGTTAGTATTGCAGCATAAATTCAAGTGCCTGTTAAAGAAATAAAATCCAAAGCATTCCGATCTTCACAATACCAAAGAAATGTGCAAGTATGCTCACGATTGTGACACCAACGCACACAGGCCATTACATCACCAATCCACTAATATGCTAAAATGATCCCCTTCAAACAGAACCACTTGGCAATCTGCAAAAGCAGGGATGCAAAGTGATGAACATCTTGGTAAGAGATCATTGTAGGCTCATGGACAAACTCTTCAATGAGATTAACAATTTGAATTGGGCTACAGTGTAGGAT
This sequence comes from Protopterus annectens, assembly GCF_019279795.1. Taxonomy (NCBI): domain Eukaryota; kingdom Metazoa; phylum Chordata; order Ceratodontiformes; family Protopteridae; genus Protopterus; species Protopterus annectens. The sequence continues at coordinate 924,751,525 of NC_056748.1, read as the reverse complement.
TTAATGTTTGATACGCATCAGGAATAATACAGGAAAGTATTTAAGAGTTGAAAATCCTGTTAAAATACAGCAATGGAGAGGAAGGGGGGAGGAGGGGGACTGTCCCGTGATAAGTAGGACAGTGTTACCAGTTTTGCATAACCAGTTCCAAAATCCCATAAGACTACCCAAAATGATGTAGCGGCAGCCAATGGAGAGGAAAACTCATTTTTTGACAACCCTCGCTTTCATCATTCAGAAAAGTTAGTAGTGACAGGCGGCTCCACTATGGACCACAGTGATCAAATGCAACAGATGAGCTGGAAGAAGAGAAACCAAAGGTCAAAACTCCTTTATTAACTGACACAGGTGCAGACTTTGGATGTAGACCAGAGCACCAATGTCCTTCTCCACCAAGGCACAGTAAATTTTTTGTCAAGGACAGTTTTAAAATATTTACAGTAGTTTCACTACTTTGGAGGTCTGCCATGACTTATTCAGAAAATGTTTAATCTTTACACAAGCCAAAAGCCTGGCCATCAAAGATGTCTTGAATGAACTTCCACCATTCACAAGAAACTTAAATATGGGCATAATACTTCATCATAACAGTTTGACTGTAGATGGTTCCAAAATGAGCAGAAGTACTTGCAGTCCTCCACTGCACTCAGTTTTAGGGACTTCTGAACAATTATACGAGAAAGGCATTTGAGGAATTATTTGATTAAAAATAAGGGAAAACTGGATGCCCTTCAGTGTCTGACCGTGGGTCCCCTTCAAACAGTCGACATTTCACAATGTCGACATTCATATGGCCGAGACCATATGATCGACATTTGAAATGTTGACCATAGGGAACCGGCATCTCCCTACAGTGCGGAATGGACAGATTTCCACTTCCGCACTGTAGTGCGTCTTGAAGTTGGTATATTTAAGTTCCGGGGGGGGGGGGGGGGGGGTTAAGGTAAGTTTAACGGGCAGCGTTAAAGTAAGTTTTTTTTTTTGTTTTTTATGTTCTACTTGTATGGTCGACATTTTAAATGTCGATCATATGGTCTCGGTGATATGAATTTCGACAATGTGAAATGTTGACCATATCAAGTAGACCCCTGACCGCAGCAAAGTCTGCGAGATGTACAAAACCTGGTGGGGAGGATGTGGCCCTCATGGAACAAATGGATTATGCCTGTAAAATGCCCCACATACTGTATAATGAATAAATGCACCAGAAGGTCTTTATCGGGGGGATTTGCTTATGTAAAAGGGAATAGATACGTCTCTGTTCAAATTCCTCAGTGTTGTTGATATCATTTTTCAGGCTATCTATGAAATTCCAAAGTTAAATAAATCTACAGACAATCCTCCATTACATCCAACTGTGGGAAACAGAGAATCTAAAACACAACCTTTGGCTCTACATACAGACATATAATTGAACGTCATTTTCAATGAATATAGCTATCTGTTGAAAGACCCTTGGCACTTTCCTAGGTGCTTAGCAGAATGTACATTTGAGGAACATGCACGATATGTTACCACTGAAATTAAAGATATATTATCCGTTATCCCTCATGAAAAAGGTGGTTCATAGAAACTGTGTTACAAAAATGTGATCTTTCAGCTTTGGATACAAGAGTGATCCAGCAAATTTTGGACTTAGTTTTAGATTACAATTATTCATTCTTCTGAGAGGGAATACTTCCACAAAGTAAAATATGTGGCGATGGGCACACGTACACCAGCCTATGTCAATGTGGTTTTATGTTCTCAAGGAAAAATATAAGTTTAATTTGAATATACATATTCAATTTACATTTCTGGGACAATAATTTTTCTCCTGTAGACAGGGACTGAGCACGATTACATGACTTACGACATACATACAAATATTTCAAACATGGGCATTAATGCCCTTCTAGCCTGCCAACACACCAAAAGAGTTGTTCCCATAATGTGTCCAGGTTTTTCTTAAAAATATCTAAACTAGTTCTTTCTTTAATGCAGCTTGGTAGTCTGTTCCATGCATCACCTGCTCAGAGAACCAATTAGTGCACTTCTCTTTCCTGTAGATTCTTCTACATAGTAGAGAATCAGACAACCTACTTTTTGATGACCCTAAACAATCCCAGAGATAGCTGTCTCTAAATGCTCTATATACCCGAATAAGACCTCTTAAATATCTATAAGAGAAACCTTACAAGTTCAGATATTTTAGTCTTTCATAACTTTAATTTTTTTTTTAATCTATGCATGCTCTTGGTATATTTCCACTGAAATTCGAATGATACTCGCAAATCTGTGTTTAACACACATAACCATTACTAAGAGCCATTAGAAATGTTTTGAATCTAATATTTATAGGAATAACACCTTTTCTAATTCACAGTTACACTTTAGTAGCAATCACTCTTTTAAACAGAAAATCTCTCCAGGCTTTACATAGATAAGGTGCTTGAAAGTGAATTAACTAAGTTGGCTGTTTTATTTATGGAAAGGAAATACCCACCACGGTCTGTTAATTCATTTCTACAAGAGATTAAGCAAAATAGAGCAACTAAATTTCCTTCCTTTATTCAGGGATGATGAAATGATTTTCTCTTGGAGACATTAGGAAAGATCCAATCTGAAAAGGATGTAGCAATCCAATACAATCGGAACACCAACCTTTTCAAGATATCATTAAGAATTTGGAATATTTTGACAACACAGTGGACATGGTTGGTAAACATGCATCCATCGTAATAAAACGAAGAAAAAAAATTGAAATATTTTTTTTAAAGCCCCACAGCAAGTACAGGTATGGGGCATGTTATGAAAACGCCCCCACAAGAAAATGTAATCAGTACATATTTATGATACAAGACAGAAAGTTACATAGACAAGTTTATTAAAATATGTAACTACAACTGTGGCACTAATGGTGTGTGTGGTACATGATCCCCTCTATATTGGAAAGATAAAGAGATTTACATTCAAGAGTCTATGAACATGACTTCAGTAGTATTAGAACAATAATCCAAAATGCATTACATAAACATGCCAAGGGTCCGGCCTCTTTCACAAAATTTATTTTTGATAAGAAAAGACAGTGAAGTTGGGTCACTAGACAAGAAAATAAGAGAATTAATCTAGTAACTCAGACAGAACCCCACCTAACCCCCCCCCCCCCAAGCATAATGAGGGGATTAGTATTAAACAAAAGTTTTAAAGCTCCATTCTGCCAAACTTTAAATATATAAAATGGGTAAAGAATTTCTACATTATGAATTTGACAAAATGTATTGATTTATCGATGTACATTTTTTTTATTTTGAGAGGTATTTGATCATATTAATTAATTTTTAACAGAATGTTTTTGATTGGAACGTGTGTATCACATGACTTGCCTGTGAATTTTAAATGAGCTATTTGCTTGCTACTTTGCATTCTGATGAAGTCTCGACAGTACCAGATGAAGGCATTAAATATTTTATACTTAATGTGATATTTGTAGAAATCAATATACACATTTTTATTTTCAGAAAGTCTTAATCTGACCAACTCGAGAGAGAGACTTTTCTGTACCTTCTGTAACAACTGCCCCATCAATTACCCACTCTTCTGAGAATATTTTCCCATATTTAAACTCTTTTCAAGTCTGCCTTATTCTTGTATCCTTCAATTATGCAACTAAATGATTTTTACTACCATTTAGCAGATTTAGCTAAGCTTAAGATTTGTTTGTGTTTTACAAATCATATATGCTTGCCTTTACCACAACATTCTCCCTTGTATTCTCCAACTCTACTTCTGATTCCTCCCTAGTGTCACTTGATATCCACTTCCTTCAAACTTTGCCGCCATCTCACTATCTACATTTATGGTCTTCTCAGTGCTTCACACAAACTTCCACCACCGCCCCATTTATTTATCTCCATTTGTTGATCAGAATAATCACAGCTAAAGTCCATTTTCAGAGGAGGTACAGGAAAAAAAATTCAAAGTTATACAACCGAGTAAGAAAAGTCAAATATACATTGACATTCTTGAATGTATATGCAAAACAATTCCAAAATGTGTTATGTACATAAATAAGAAACATTAGCACTAAGGGTTACAAAGAAATATATCAAACAGTACATAGCAACAGTTAAACATAAGGTTAAGAATGTAAAAGGTATAGTGGTTAAAGGAGGTAGGGGAAGAGAAGGAAAAACTAGGACGGACAGGAGGTGAAGACAGGATGATCATCTTTTACCTACTTGAGCTTTTGGAATCATAGCAATATTTCAGAGTTGGCCTTCAAGAACTCTAGAACACTCCCTAAGCCCCAGCTGCTCAGTATGCTAGATCATTCCAAACTGCCATGTACAAAATTTAATCATTTGTTTCTTATTTACTTTATTTATTCATGTGACAATGACGTAATCTGATCCTGATGGACCTTTTTCAACAGATTGTAGATGCAACTAAAACAGCAAAGCTGAATGGAAAACATAAGGAAAAGATGGGGATAAAAATAAGGGAGTGAACACAACCTCAACAATAAGAGGCAGAATAAAGACCACCAGCCTTCCTCCACTGGCATATTCCCACATATAGGCATCAGAATCAGGCACTTTAGAAACATCCAGGCAAAGTGCATCATCAACCTATTTATTATGCATCATTCTAGCTACACAATTCCTGATTTTAAACATTTTAAACACACAATCCCAAACATTGCTATGTGTGGTATTGGCCCAAATCCTTTTCCGAAACACTGTTACATGTCAAACTTTGTTGTTGAACAGAATAAAAGCTGCCTCTACACACTATTTTCTCTAATATTTTGTTAGCTAATGCACAAAACATGAAAGATACTTACAGTTTTACTTATCTTACATAACTGGTGGATGAGAACTGCCAAACCTTAGGAACACCAACAAGCAAAATTACGGTAATGAGCTAAGTGACAAGCTGCGTGAGACTTCAGTACCCAAGCTTTGGCAGTTTCCTTATCTTACATAACTGGTGAATGAGGACTATGGGCCTCTTATATTTTCCATATACTCCTGCTACAATTACATAATATGAAACACAGAAATAGAGATAAAGTACAGTTGTGTACAGTTACCATAAATGTAGATGTTCGAGTATATTCACTGTTGCAGTCCTCACATATAGGTTATCTGGCTCCCGGTAGCCCTCAGTCAGCCCGAATACCACAGTCCTTGGTAAATGACGTCGGCTGCAGCCAGTTGTAAAACTGATGTCAGTACGTCAGGTATAAAAAGGGGGGCAGCTGATGCCATTTCCTCAGTTTTTCTTGCCTCAACTGTCAGAAGCCCCCAAAAGAAGGCTAACACAGGAATGGTAGCACCCTGGACACGTCATACAAAAAATAAAAATCTGTAGTCTGTGCCTTAGGAAAAAAGGGGGAATGAGGATGGGAAAAGTACAGTTGTGTACCTACCATAAATGTAGATGTTAGAGTGTATTCACTGTTGCAGTCATTACTCTTGGGTTATCCTGCTGGCAAAGGCTACCCGCATTCGGCCAGAATTCTAAAGTCTAGGTCCGGCATTGGTTGCTGTCGCCTCTTCCCTGACGTCAGTGCGCCAGGGGTATAAAAGATGCAGCCAATGCCATTTTCTTCAGTTTTTCTTGCCCCAGATGTCAGGTGCCCCCAAACTGGTAGGCTGAAAAAAATGCCAATAAGTATGCATACATGCACAAAAATAAACATTTCCTTCATCTACAAGCAAATACACCACATAAGTTGTATAGGATAGAGAAGTACAGATAAGTCCCAGCAAAGAAAAGGGGGATGGTGGGTGGGTAACCTGGACTGCAACAGTGAATACACTCGAACATCTACATTTATGGTAGGTACACAACTGTATTATGTTCATCTTGTTTCACTGTTGCAGTCATTACTCTTGGGTTGAATCGCAAAGCTGAGGATGGGTGGCTGGGCTAAATAGGATTAGGAGAGGTTATGAGGCCCTGCAGAACTGCAGTGGCAAAGCCTGCTCTGGATTTAGAGTAAAGAGGTAAGTGGTAGTGCTTTGTAAAAGTGTGCACTGAACTCCAAGTTGCAGCCTCTAAGATGTCTTTGGTTGGTACTCCTCTGAGGAAGGCTGCTGAAGTGGCTGCTGCTCTGGTAGAATGAGGCCTAATGCCCTTAGGCACTGATTTGCCATGTTGAGAATTGCAGAAACGGATGCAATGGCCTATCCACTTAGAAATAGTCTGTTTTGAGATAGCCTTTCCTTGTGATCCTGCAGCATGACACTAAGAGGTGCTCAGTCTTTCTGAAAACTTTAGTTCTGTCCAAGTAGAAGCGTAACTGCCTGTGTATGTCCAAAGAATGCAGAATTTTCTCACCCTTGTTCTGTGGGTTTGGATAAAAGGTAGGCAAGTGAATGGTTTGGTTGAGGGCCACACTGGACACCACCTTAGGCATAAATGTTGGGTTTGTCCTCAGAGAAACCCTGTCTGGATGAAAAATGATAAAAAGGTTCCACAGCCATGAGTGCTTGTAACCCCGAGACTCATCTTGCAGAGGTTATTGCTAGGAGCAGAGCTGTTTTCCAGGATAATAATTTTATATCTGCTGTTGAGGCTGGCTCAAAAGGAGGCAGTGTGAGTTTTTCCAAGACATAATTGAGGTCTCATGCCGGAATTGGTGCTCTACTTGGAGGCCTGATGTTTTTGACCCCTCTGAAATACTGCCTTAAAGGATGAGAAAAGATAGGTGGTTCCGTATTGTAATGGGCTGAAATGGCAGAGGCATGAATCTTAATTGATGAAAAAGAAAGGCCTTTGTCCAGCATCTCAGGTATTGTAAATCTGAGGGATATTTGGTGCATATGTGTCAATGCCTTGTTCCTGGTTCCAAGCACAGACTCTCTTCCATTTTTCTGCATAAGATTTTCTGGTACTGGGCCTCCAAGATAACATCCATAACAGCTTTTGAAAGAGGAGTGTTCTGAATGGCTACATTATCCGCCATGCTGCCAGATTTAAGGTCCTGAGTTGGCTGTGCAGGATCCGATTGTTTTGTTGGGTCAGCAAGTGAGAAGTTTGAGGCAATATCCATGCAGGACCTTGAGACAAGTTCTTTAGGATTGGGTACCAGTGCTGGCGTGGCCAGTCCGGTGCAATCAGCATCATTTTTGGCTTCTCTTGTCTGACCTTTAGGAGTACCCTGGGAAGGAGAGGTAGTGGAGGAAAGGCATATACTGTTAGATTTTTCCAGCTGAAGGATAGGGTGTCCACTCTCCATGCTTGTTTGTGATAAATCCTTGTGCAAAATCTCTGTAACTGGCAGTTGTGAGGGGAGGCAAATAGATCTATGTCTGGGCATTCCCATTTCCTTGTTATCATGCTGAAGACTTGTGGATCCAGTTTCCACTCGTGGGGATCCATGAGGTTTCTGCTTAGTTCGTCTGCCAGAGTATTTGTTTTTCCTGGCAGGAATTGTGCTTGCAGGTGAACTTGATAAGTCAATGCTGTGTCCCATAAGGTCATTGCTTGTCTACAGAGAGGGTAGGAATGTGTACCTCCCTCCTTGTTTATGTACCACATGACCATAGTATTGTCTGTCTATCAGTAGCTGTCCTGGATGAAGTAGATCCTTGAAAGCTGACAGGGCATTCTGAACAGCTAGCATCTCTTTGATTGATGTGCAAATGCATCTGGCTTGCAGGCCATGTGCCCTGAATACATTTTCCTGCCATATGGGCCCCCCAGGGATAATCTGATGCCATCCGTTGTCGGTGTCTGTTTGGATGGGGGTAAACTGAAAGGCAGACCCTTGTTGCAGTGAAACGCCTCTGCCCACCATCGAAACTCCTGTTGCAGGCAGGGAATGAGCGTAATTACTGTCTCCAGGCTGTGGCAATGCTGAGTCCAAACACTTTTGACACCACTGTAGTTTCCTCGTATGCAGTCTGGCATATGGAATTAGTAGAATGCAGGATGCCATGAATCCCAAGGCCTGCAGGATTTTCCTTGCACATAACTGGGTCTTTGTTGCCAATGTTTTTGTTTGTCTGGCGTGAGATAAGCCATCTGGGCAGTTGTATTTAAGCATGCACCCAGGAATATTATCTCTTGAGAGGGCACTAGTTTTGATTTCTTTTCGTTTACTGTGTACCCTAGGCAAATTAGTAATCTTTTTACAAACGCCAGATGCTTTAGAAGAATGTCTTTGTTCTCTGCTTGAATAAGGCAGTCGTCCAAGTAAGGATATATTTGAATTCCTCTGTCTGCAAAATGCAATTACTGGTGCCAGGCATTTTGCGAAGACCCTGGGCGGAGTAGATAAGCCAAAGAGCAGTGCAGAGAATTGGTAGTGCATTGAGCCAGCTATGAATCTGAGGTACCTTCTGCAAGATTGTCTGATTGGGACATGCAGGTATGCCTCTTTTAGGTCCAAAGTTACGAGCCAAGCCTTCTTGCCCCAGCATGCGCATTAGCTGCTGTAGTCAACATCTTGAATTTTGGAACCTCCAGAAACGTATTTAGTATAGACAGGTCCAGTATTGGTCTCCAGGTTTTGTCCTTTCTGGGCACTAAGGAAAGTCTGGAGTAAAATCCTTGCCCCTGCTCTTGTTGTGGTACTTGTTGAATGGCCCTCATGTCCATGAGGGCTGTAATTTGTTTTTGTGCCTCTGCCCATTGATTGTGTGGCAGGTCTGGCATACCTTTTGACCTTGGTAAGGTGTGAAAATGGAATCTGTAGCCTTGGGACACTATGTTCAAGACCCATTTGTCTTGGGTAACCATTTGCCAATTTGATGAAAAAAGTGCTAGTTTTCCCCCCTAAGGGTGCTGCCAAAAGAAAAGTGCTTGGATCTGGCAGAGGAAAGTCATTGGGACTGTTTCCTGTAAGGTTATTTGTCTTCTCCACTTTTGGAGGTAGGAGCACCCCATTGTTTAGGCCTGTATGAGCCTTGGGGCTCAGATATGCCTCTGGGACGCATGTATCTGCCTCTTTGTGGCCTGTCTGACACTGGAAAGGACCAATTTTTAGAAGGCCAGTTCCTGCTAAATCTGGGTGGCTGTACCTGTAAGAAATCCTTAACTGTCTGCATGGATTTCACTTTATTCTCCATTTTTCAACACCTCTGCTGCTTTAGCACCAAAGTATCATGCTGTAATGGGGACATCGAATAATTTTGCTTTAACATGATCAGGCAGATTCTGTTCCTTTAACCAAGCATGCTTTCTAATAACAGAACCTGTAACAGCGGCCCTGCAAGAGGCCTCCAGTGAATCATAACCACATTGCAAAGTATGCTTTCCCACTTGTTCAGCTGCATGCAATAAATCCTGCATTTCCTTGTTCTCTGAACATTCAGTATTTGTCAACATTTTCTGTTTAAGCAGTGACATTAAATATTGCTGATATTTAAGCATATGAAACTGACAATTTAAAGTCCTTACAGCCAAGGTAGCAGAAGTGTAAACTTTTTTCCCCCATCTGTCCAGTGCCCTAGAATCCCTATCAGGGGGGACAGGGTTTTTTACAGTGGAAGCTTTGACCCCTTTGGGACCCTGAGATATAGTTTCTGGGTCAGCAGTGGGGTTTTATATAGGAATTTATGAGAATCCGGGACCCTGTAGTATCTGTCTGGCTTAGCAGGTGCAGGGGGTAAAGAGTCAGGGGACAGGCCGGACTCTGAAAATACATCTACAATGTCTAGAACAGGTGGAATAGCAAGGGGTCTGTGCTGAGGAAGTAGCAGAAAGTCTCTGAGCCTTTTCTTAGATTCAGAATAATCTTGGCTCTCCCCGTGGAAATGCTCCCTCATGGTATGCAGGGTTTCCCCAAAAGAATAATCCTCAGGAGGAGAGGCTGAAGGAATGGATTCTTCAGCATCAGAATCCTCATAGGGAAGCATGGAATAATCCTGTTCAGAAGAGGAATCAGAGGAAATAGAAACCTGATCAGAAGAATCATATTCTGTCTCTTGCCTAAGACTCTTATCAGGAGGGGGATGGGAACCCCTGATCAAAGTAATTAGGTTTTTGGCCATTTTAAGCATCTGTTTTTTAGGCATGGAAGTCTTGAGTAGGAGAATGCTGTACTTGTTTCTTTGTCTTTAGAGCTACTTTAGTCTTTGAAGCTGAAGATGGTTTAACATATAATTGTGTAGGTCTGAAAACACCCTCAGAAGCCGATGCCTGCTCAGCGGCTCCGCACCCATCTGAGGGAATGATTTCAGAGTGTCCAATACGTTGAGTATCCAGTGGCCCAGTCGGCTCCATGTGGGAGTCGGAAGCGGTCTGTGGTACTGAGGTAGCGGGCGCCAGGGGCTGCAAAGGCGCCTCACTGAAAACCGGCGACTGGCCTAATGGAGGCCACGTCGTCGGTTTTAGACCTCGGATGCCTATCCTTTTCCTTGTCCTTGCGTTTTTTGTAAACTCCGGTCGTCGGCTGTTCTGACGGCATTATATAATTAAATCTTCGGCCAAAGTTATGAAATGCAAAATCGAACCGATGCTTAATAGTGCGTTGTTTAAATATAGCACAAAACTGACAGCTAGCAACGTTGTGATCAGGGCCTAGGCAAGGAATACAGTAAGAGTGAAAATCCTTATGAGGTACTTGCTTCCCACAAGAAATACAATTGTTAACTTTTTCTGACATCGGTCTGGAGCAAGAAAAAAAGTTTCCCCAATGGGGTACTTAGCTTTAATGAAGACTTCAGTTCTGAAATTCGGATTTGAAAATCTCAGGAGTCGGCCGACCAACACTTGTGAACTGCTTTTGCTTCGGGCACCGCGCGGCAAGAAAAACTGAAGAAAATGGCGTCAGCTGCATCTTTTATACCCCTGGTGCACTGACATCAGGGAAGAGGGGACAGCAACCAACGCCAGACCTAGACTTTGGAATTCTCGCCAACTGCGGATAGCCTGCCAGCAGGATAACCCAAGAGTAATGACTGCAACAGTGAAACACGATGAACATCCAGGACTGCAACAGTGAATGAACTCGAACAGCTACAATTATGGTAAGTGTACACAACTGTACTATGTTCTTCGTGATTCACTGTTGCAGTCCTCACATATGGGTTGATTCCCAAAGCCCAGGAAGAAGACAAGGGGGGATGAAGGATTACAGATTAAGGGTTAGTAAGGAGACCCTGCAAAACTGCAGAGGCAAAACCAGCCCTGGATTTAGAAAACAAAGGTGGATTGTAATGCTTTGTGAAAGTATGGACAGAAGACCAAGTAGCTGCTTCTTGAATGTCCTTAGTAGGCACACCTCTCAGAAAAGCTGCAGAGGTAGAGGCTGCTCTAGTAGAATGGGTCCCAATACCCTGAGGGGGGACTTTCCCATGCTGCAGTTAACAAAAGTGAATACAATGAGCAATCCATTTGAAGATGGTTTGTTTTGAAATACCTTTACCCTGAACCACAGGAGCAAAACTAACCGATAAATGTTCAAATTTTTCGAAAGATTTAGTCCCAAGTAAAATCTCAGCTGTCTATGCACATTAAGAGTACAGAATCCGTTCCCCTTTATTTTAGGGATTGTTGAAAAATGTAGACAGGTGAATAGACTGGTTAAGGGTTAAAAAGGAAACCACCTTAGGCATAAAGGAGGGATTGGTTCTCAGAGAAACCCGATCTGAGTGAAAAATAATGAAGGGTTCTACTGCCATTAAGGCTTGCAGCTCAGATACCCTTCTAGCTGAATTAATGGCTAGAAAAAAAAGCAGTCTTCCAGGATAGAAACTTTAAATCTGCAGAGGCAGCTGGTTCAAAGGGAGCCAGAGTAAGTTTTTCCAGGACAAAATTAAGATCCCAAGCAGGAGTAGGAGCTCTTCTGGGAGGTCTAAGATTACTAGCTCCCCTCAGGAAAGTACAGTTTTGTACCTACCATAAATGTAGATGTTAGAGTGTTCACCCTGCTGCAGTCATCACACTTGGGTTATCCTGTCGTCAGGCGGTCCCTCAGTCGGCTGGATTTCCAAAGTCTTAGTCCGACGCCGGTTGCTGTTGCCTCATCCCGGACGTCAGTGTGCCAGGGGTATATATATTGCAACCTACGCCATTTTATTCAGTTTTTCTTGCCCCAGATGTCAGGTGCCCCCAAAAGGGTGATCCAAATTAGTACCAAAAGGTGTGAACACTGTACAGACAAAATCTCTTCAGCTATAAGCAAATACATCAGTAAGGCATAGCAAAGATTTAGCCAGTAGATCAGAGGGGTTGGAGGGAGGGTTACCTGGACTGCAGCAGGGTGAACACTCGAACATCTACATTTATGGTAGGTACAAAACTGTACTATGTTCATCGTGTTACCCTGCTGCAGTCAACACACTTGGGTAGAGCCCCAAAGCTAAGGTAGGGTGGAGTCATCATAGAGGGTTAGTGGAGGCAATGAGGCCCTGCAGAACTGCAGTGGTGAAGCCTGCCCTGGACTTAGAATAAAGAGGTAAGTGATAGTGTTTGGTGAAGGTGTGTACAGAAAATTGCAGCTTCTAAAATTTCCTTGGTAGGAACCCCCCTGAGAAAGGCTGTAGAGGTAGCTGTTGCCTTGGTAGAGTGGGATCTAATGGTAGGAGGAACTGGCTTCCCATGATGGGTATAGCAGAATCATATGCAATGGCCTATCCATTTAGAAATGGTTTGCTTGGATATGGCCCTCCCTTGAGAAGCTGTAGCATAGGAAACAAAGAGCTGGTCAGTTTTTCTGAAAGCCTTAGTTTTATCCAAGTAGTAACGAAGCTGCCTGTGAATGTCCAAGGAGTGCAGGAGTCTCTCACCTTTGTTCTGTGGTTTGGAGAAGAAAGTGGGTAGGTGGATGGTTCGATTTAAAGCTACACTGGAAACCACCTTAGGCATGAAGGAAGGATTAGTTCGTAGAGAAACTCTGTCTTGATGAAAAATGAGGAAAGGTTCCACTGCCATAAGTGCCTGTAATTCTGAGACTCTCCTAGCAGAAGTTATTGCCAGGAGCAAGGTGGTCTTCCAAGATAGGAACTGAAGGTCTGCAGAAAAAGCTGGTTCAAAGGGAGGCAGCGTTAGTTTTTCCAGAACAAACTTGAGGTTCCATGTTGGTGTAGGAGCTCTTCTAGGTGGTCTAATGTTTTTTGCCCCTCTGAGGAACTGCCTTAGGAGAGGATTTGAAAATAAAGGTGGATTCGTGTCGTAGTGAGCTGAAATAGCTGATGCATGGATCTTAACTGAGGAGAAAGTCCTTTATGCAACATCTCAGCTAAATACTGCAGAATGTGAGACATATGAGGCTGAGTTGTGTCTTGGCCTTTAGCTTGGTTCCAAGCAGAAAACCTTTTCCATTTGTCCGAGTAAGCCTTCCTGGTGCTTGGCCTCCTGGCTTCTAGAATAACATCCAGTACTGCTTGTGAAAGAGGTGCAGGTTGGATACTTAATTGATTTGCCATGCAGCCAGGTTTAAGGTTTTGATCTGGCTGTGTAGAATCTGCTTGTTCTGCTGCGTGAGCAAATGAGGTATTTGAGGCAATATCCATGGTGGGCTGTGAGCCATATTCTTCAGTAGCGGGTACCAGTGCTGGCGTGGCCAGTCTGGGGCTATGAGAATCACTCGAGGTTTCTCCTTTTTGACCTTCAAAAGTACCTTTGTGAGAAGAGGCAGTGGAGGAAAGGCATATGCTGTCAGGTTTTGCCAACTGAAGGAGAGAGCGTCCACTTTCCAAGCTTGTTGGTGGAATGTCCTTGTACAAAATTTTGTCAGCTGGTAGTTTTGAGGACTGGAAAACAGGTCTATATTTGTTAAACCCCATCTTTGAGTTATCATTGTAAATAGTTGTGGGTCTAGCTTCCACTCGTGGGGATCTTTGATGTTTCTGCTTAGGTCGTCTGCCAATGTGTTTTTCTGTCCTGGCAGGAATTGAGCTTGTAACTGGACTTGGTAGGCCAGAGCTGTGTTCCATAAGATTATTGCTTGCCTGCAAAGAGGGTAGGAATGTGTGCCCCCTTGTTTATGTACCACATTACTGTGGTGTTGTCCATCTTTATTGCAAGTTGTCCTGGCTGTAATAGATCCTTGACGGCTGTCAGAGCTTTCTGTACAGCCAGCATCTCTTTTTGGTTTATGTGCAGTTTTCTTTGTTCTGCAGTCCATAGGCCTTGAATGCATTGCCCTGCCATGTGTGCCTCCCAGGCATAGTCTGAAGCATCTGTTGTGATAGTTTGCTTGGGTGGGGGCAAGATGAAAGGCTGACCCTTGTTGAGGTGACATGCCTGTGCCCTCCATAGAAATTCCCGTTGAAGGCAGGGAATGAGAGATATCACTGTGTCCAAGCTGTGGCTGTGTTGAGACCATACACTTTTTTTTAGGTACCACTGTAATTTCCTCATATGCATTTTTGCAAATGGTATTATCAGAATGCAAGATGCCATGAAGCCCAAAGCCTGCAGATTTTTTCTTGCAGTTAATTGGGTCTTTGTTGCCATTGTCTTGAAATATTGAGTCAGTTGTAATTGCTTGTCTGGTGTAAGATAAGCCTTCTGGGCCGTTGTGTCCAAGCTGGCACCCAGGAATGTCATTTTTTGTGAGGGTACTAGTTTTGACTTCTTTTCGTTTACTGTGTACCCCAGACAATTTAGTAGATGCTTCACAAATGCCAGATGTTGTAGGAGAATGTCTTTTCTTTCTGCTTGGATGAGGCAGTCGGTCCAGGTATGGATATATTTGAATTCCTCTTTGTCTGCAGTATGCAATTACTGGTGCCAGGCATTTTGTGAATACTCTGGGCGCAGTAGATAAGCCAAAGGGCAGTGCAGAGGATTGATAATGGGTTGAACCTACAATGAAACGGAGGTATCTTCTGCAACTTTGTCTGATAGGGACATGCATGTATGCCTCCTTGAGGTCCAACGTTACCAGCCATTGCCCAACATGGGAAGTAGCCGCTGTAGTGTTAGCATCTTGAATTTGGGAACTTGCAAGTACGTGTTTAGAATTGAAAGGTCCAGAATTGGTCTCCAAGCATTTTCTTTTCTGGGTACTAGGAAGAGTCTTGAGTAAAATCCTTGGCCTTGCTCTTGAGTTGGCACCCTTTGAATGGCTCTCATGGCCATGAGAGCTGTAATTTGTTTTTGAGCCTCTGCCCTTTGATTTTTGTGGCAGGTTTGGCATTCCTCCTTTTATTGGCAAGGTGTGGAAGTAGAATCTGTATCCTCGTAAAATTATGTCTAGGACCCATTTGTCCTTTGTGACCATGTGCCAGTTGTCTGCAAATAGTGCTAGTTTTCCCCCCAGGGGGGGCTGACAAAAGAGCTTTGTTTGGCCAGCTGAGGTGCAAGTCATTGAGTTTGCCTTCTGGTGGACTGAGACCTGTCTTCTCCTCCCTTCTGGGTTGGAGTGCCCCATTGGCGAGGTTTATACTGAGCTTGTGGTTGTCCTCTGCCCCTTGGGCGCCTGTATTTACCCCCCCGAGGCCTGTCAGTGGCTGGAAAGGACCAATTTTTTGTTGGCCAGTTTCTGCTGAAGCGAGGGGGTTGTACTTGGAGGAAATCTTTGACTGTCTGCATTGATTTTGCCTTATCTTCCATTTTCTTTAAAACGTCTTCTGCTTTAACACCAAAAAGAACATCCTGCTGTAAGGGAGCATCTAGTAGTTTTGCTTTAACATGATCAGGCAGACTTTGTTCCTTTAACCAGGCATGCCTACGTATAACTGATCCAGTGACAGCTGCTCTGCAGGAGGCCTCTAGAGAATCAAACCCACATTGTAAGGTATGTTTGCCCACCTGCTCGGTGGCGTGTGACAAATCCTGTACTTCTTTCAATTCAGATTGTTGAGGGAGGGTGGTTATCTTTTGTTTTAACTGAGAGATCAGAAATTGCTGATACTTAAGCATATGAAATTGACAGTTTAATGCCCTCATAGCTAAAGTGGCTGAGGTGTAAACCTTTTTCACCCATCTGTCTAGTGCTCTTGAATCCCTTTCAGAAGGTACTGGATTTTTAGCCATGGAAGCCTTAGCCCCCTTGGGACCCTGGGAGACAGTCTCTGGGTCAGTTACTGGGCTTTTGTAAAGGAATTTGTGGGAATCAGGTACTCTGTAGTATCTGTCAGGCTTGGCCGGGGCAGGAGGTAGAGAGTCAGGGTTGAAACTGGATTCTAAATAGACATCATCCACAATGTCCAAAACAGGAGGGATGGCTAGGGGTCTGTGTTGGGGGAGTAAAAGAAACTCTCTGATCCTTTTCTTGGAATCAGAGTAATCCTGACCTTCCCAGTGAAAATGTTCCCTCATAGTGTGTAAAGTTTCCCCAAAAGAGTAGTCTTCTGGAGGGGAAGCTGAGGGAATAGTGTCCTCAGCATCAGAATCTTCATAAGGAGAGAAGGAATAGTCTTGTTCCTCAGAGGAATCTGAAGAAATAGACAGTTTTTCAGAGGAAGCAGAATCTTCCTCTTGTCTAGGCCTTTTGTCAGGAGGAGGCTGAGAACCCCTGATAAGAGAAATCAAATCTTCAGCCATCTTGAGCATCTGTTTCTTAGGCATAGGGCCTTGAACAAGAGACTGAAGTGAAGCCTTTTTCGATTTAGAAGGAGTCTTCGACTTGGAAAACGTTTTGACTGTAAGAGTCACCGGTCTGAAAATGCCTTCAGAAACCAATGGTGTTTCAGAAGCACCGACGTCCTTGGAAGGTAAATCGTCGTAAGGGCCTGAAGTAAAAGGCTGCGTCGGCCTAGTACATTCCGTCAAAATATCTGTAGCGGTCTCGGATTCCAGAACTGCGGTAGTCAGAGGCTGTGTCGGAGCCTCACTGATAACCGGAGACCGGATCAACCGAGGCCTCGGAATCGGACTTGGGCCTGGGCTGTCGGTCCTTGTCCCTGCGCTTTTTGTGCACGTCGGTAGCTCCGACAGCATGGTGTAATTAAATTTTCTACTAAAAAAGTGTCGTGCAAAATCAAATCGTGTTTTAATAGTACGTTTATTAAATCTGGCACAAAAACGACAAGCAGTGACGTCGTGATCAGGGCCTAGGCAAGGTATGCAATAAGAATGAAAATCCTTATGAGGTATTTGCTTCCCACAAGAAATACAATTAACTTTTTCTGACATCGGTCTGAGGCAAGAAAAGTTTCCCCAACAGGGTACTTAGCTTTATAGAAGACTTCGGTCTGAAATTCGAATTCGAAAGTCTCAGGAGTCGGCCGACCGGCACTTGCGAACTGCTTCTGCTTCGGGCACCGCGCGGCAAGAAAGACTGGAGAAAATGGCGTCGGTTACAATGTATATACCCCTGGCGCACTGACGTCAGGGATGAGGCGACAGCAACCAACGTCAGACCAAGACTTTGGAAATCCGGCCGACTGCGGGACCACCTGACGACAGGATAACCCAAGTGTGATGACTGCAGCAGGGTAACACGATGAACATCTGCTTCATCAAGGGGTGAGAAAAAATGGGTTGCTCAAAAGAACAATGAGCCGAAATTGCTGAAGCGTGAATTTTGATCGAAGAAAAAAAGTCCACCATTAAGCAATCCTGCCAGGTAGTCAAGAATGAGAAAGAGAAGGTTGAGAAGAGTCTTCTCCTTTAGCTAGCATCCAAGAGAAAAATCTCTTCCATTTATCTGCATAGGATTGTCTTGTGCTAGGCCTCCTGGCCTCATGAAGAACTTCAACCACCTGTTGGGAAAGATTTAAAGTATTAGCCAGGCAGTTAAATGCAGAGTTTGAAGATGAGGATGAAGGAACTTTTCCCCTCCCTGAAACAACAGATCTAGTAGCAGGGGAGGATGCCAAGGCTGAGCCTGGGAAAGGCTGCGAAGGAGGGGATACCAATGCTGCCTGGGCCAATCTGGAGCTATCAAAATAGCCTTTGGTTTTTCATCCCTTATCTTTAGCAGCACTCTGGGAAGAAGAGGCAGAGGAGGGAATGCATAAATTGAGAGATGTGCTCATGGGAAGGACAACGCATCCACCCTCCAAGCTTTGTTGTAAAACTCCCTGGTGCAGAAGGTTGGAAGGAGATGACTGGTTTGAGAGGAGAAAAGATCCATTTGTGGGGTGCCCCAATGATGAGTGATGCGATGGAAAATGTCCCTGTTCAGTTGCCACTTGTGAGGATCCAGAACATGTCTGCTCAAATGATCAGCCAAGGAGTTCAGCCTCTCTGGAAGATACTGAGCTATTAGATGCAAGCCCAAGGATGCTGCTATGGACCATAGTCTCATGCTTTGTCTGCACAAGGGGTAAGAGTGAGTCCCCCCTTGCTTGCTGATGTACCACATGACTGTGGTATTGTCTGTCCTGATCAGCAGAGTCCCAGTAGGTCCTTGAAAGCCAGCAAGGTCTGCTGCACTGCCATCAATTCTTTTAAGTTTATGTACAGATGAATCTGCTGGGTGCTCCAAGTCCCCTATATGCCTCTGCCCTCCAAATGAGCCCCCCCCCCCATGCAACATCTGAGGTGTCTGTGGTGAGAGTCTGGCTGGCAGGCGGTGGGCGGAAAGGCAGACCCTTGTTCTCAGAACAGGCTATCGCCCCACCAGAGGAACTCATTTATAGACAGGGACTTGGGGGAAGAATCAAGTCTAAGTCCTGTGTGTGTTGACACCAAAGATTCTTGAGGTACCACTGAAGTTTTCTCATATGCAGCCATGCATAGGGGATCATCAAAATACATGAAGCCATGAACCCCACTGCTTGCAGGAATTGCCTTGCAAAGAGCAGGGTCATGCTTACCAAGTTCATGAAGTACGTGGCAATATCTTCTTGCTTCTGTTGAGGGAGGAATACCATCTGGGTGGCTGTATTTAGACTCACTCCCAGGAAAACAATCTCCCTTGAAGGAACCAACTTCGACTTATTTTCGTTGAGTGTGTAAATCCAAAGAGGTGAGAATGTTCTTCACGAAATCCAAATCCTTTTCCAGTTGTTCTGGGAAGTTTGCTTGAATGAGGCAGTCATCCAGGTAAGAATGAATTTGAATGTTTCTCTGCCTGCAAAAGGCAATGGCTGGAGCCAGGCACTTCGTAAAAACTCTGGGAGCAGTAGATAAGCCAAAGGGCAATGCAGAGAATTGAAAGTGTTGCTCCCCAGCTCTGAAGCGAAGGAACTGCCTGCAACTTTCCCTTACTGGGATGTGCAGATAAGCCTCCTTGAGATCCAAAGTTACCAGCCATGAATCCTTGCCCAGCATTGGTAGCAATTGTTGAAGGGTGAGCATCTTGAATTTGGGAATTACCAGAAAAGTGTTCAGAATGGACAGATCCCGAATAGGGCGCCAGGTGCCCCCTTTCTTGGTCACCAGAAAAAGCCTTTAATAAAAACCTACGCCTGCCTGATTTGCAGGAACTGGCTCTATAGCCCCCATAGTCAGTAGAGAAGAAACTTGAGTTTGTACCTCTGCCCTGAGAGTTCTGGGTATGTCTGGGTATCCTTGTAAAACAAGGAAGGTGTGAAAGTAAAACTTGTAACCTTGGCTTACTATATTGAGCACCCATTTGTCTTCTGTGATGGTAGACCATACCTCTGCGAACCTGGCCAACCTTCCCCCCAAAGGAAACCCAGGGTCTGCAGAGGTAGGGACAAGAAGGCCGGATTCATTGAGAATGTTTACTTGGGGAAGTTGGCTTAGAACTCCCCGATTTAGCAAAAGAAGAATGCCACTGTTTAGCCCTTTGAGGGGCAGAAGCCTTCCCTCTGGAAGATCTGAAACCCCTAGGCCTAGAGCGACCCTGCTTGCCAGGATCAGGGAAAGACCAATTCTTGGAAGGATAATGCCTACTAAACTGAGGAGGCTGAACCTGAAGGAAATCTTTTACAGCTTGCATAGATTTTGCCTTATCCTCCAACTTATTTAGTACCTCCTCAGCCTTATTACCAAAAAGATTGTCCTTGTGCAAAGGAACATGCAGCAATTTAGATTTAATTGGTTCAGAAAGAGGCTGCTCTCTGAGCCAAGCATGCCTTCTGATTATGGAACCAGTGGCTGCTGCTCTGTAGGAAGCCTCCAAAGTGTCAAAACCACAATGAAGTGAATGCTTATTAACTAAAGTGGCAGAATTCAGTAAGTCTTGTAAATCTTTGTTCTCTGTCATGCAAGGAATACCTCCAAGTTTAACCTTAATAGCCTCCAAAGTATGCTGCTGATACTTAAGCATGTGAAAAAGACAATTCAAGGATCTAATGGTAAGAGCTGCAGAAGTACAGACTTTTTTACCCCACCTGTCCAAGGCCCTAGATTCCTTATCAGAAGGCACAGGGTTTTTAGCAGTAGTAGACTTAACACCCTTGGGGCCTTGAGAAAAAATTTCTGGATCAGCAGTAGGATTTTTAAAGAATTGAGATTCAGGAACCCTGTAATACCCATCTGGTTTTCTGGGGGCAGAAGGAACAGAATTAGGAGTTAAAGAATTTTCCATGAAAACATCATCCACAACTTCCATAACTGTATGTATATAGCCAGAGGCTTATGCTGTGGCAAATCTAGAAATTCCCTGATTCTCTTCTTAGACTGTGGAAAATACTGACATTCCCATTTAAAATGCCCCCTAAGAGTATTCAAAGTAGCCCCAAATGAAAAATCTTCTGGAGGGGAGGCAGAAGGGATTGAGTCCTCAGCATCAGAATCCTCAAAGCCAGAAAAAAGTTGAGAATTTCCTTCTACACCAGCAGACATACTGGAAATCTCAGAATCTGAAACAGACAAAACATCAGGAGATAATTCCCTAGCCCTCTTTGAAGGGGGGGATGAGAGCCCCTAATCAGGGAAAGAAGATCACCAGCCATCTTAAACTGGGACTGAGGTACAGGAGGGGAGGCAGACGCCTGTTAGTGAGTAGGTTTGCGACTGGAAGGTTTATTAGCAATCCGCAGGGACTCGGGAGGCCTAGGTAGTCTGTCTGGTTCTGGTCTCATGTCGAAAAGAAGAGGCGTCAGAAGCTGGTGCCTGCAAAGCGGCTCTAGACCCATCTGAGGCGGCGACAGGCGGACGTTCTGAAGACTAAATAGCAGTCTGCGGCATAGAGGACTCCATAAAGGTCTCGGCAGAGGCTTGCGGCTGAAAATCTGTGGACTGCAGGGGCTGCAAAAGCACCTCACTGATTACCGCTGTGCTGACTATCAATTTCACCGGTTCGTCATCAGTAGGTTTAACCCTAGGCCTGTCGCGGTCCTTGTCTTTGCGTTTCCTAGGTATATCCGAAGTTGGGAGACCAGAAGACGTCATACTGACGAACTTAGGCCAGACTCCGAAATGCTTATACAAAACCTTAGCTCTACGACGAATGGTACGCGGGTTAAAGGAAGCACAGAGATCGCAGTTAGGGACTTTGTGCTCAAGGCCCAAACAAGTTATACAACAGGAATGGAAATCACGGTGCGGAATCTGTTTCCCACAGGCAAGACAGTTATTAACTTTACCTGACATTCGTTAAAGCAAGAAAAGAGGATCCCCAATGGGGTACTTATCTGAAGGAGTCTTCAACTTGGTAGTCGGAAAGCGAAACGAAGGTAAACGGCCAACCGGCACTAGTGCGAATTGCATCTGCTTCGGGCTCCGCGGCAAGAAAGACTGAGGAAATGGTGTCGGCTGCCTCCCTTTATACCTGACGCACTGACATCAGTTTTACAACCGGCAGCAGTCAACATCATACACCAAGGACTCTGGTATTCAGGCTGACTGAGGGCTACCGGGAGCCGGATAACCCATATGTGAGGACTGCAACACTGAAATACAAAGAAAGTACAGTTTTGTACCTACCATAAATGTAGATGTTCAAGTGTTCACCCTGCTGCAGTCATCACACTTGGGTTATCCTGCTGTCAGGCGGTCCCGCAGTCGGCCAGAGTTCCAAAGTCTTGGTCCGGCATCGGTTGCTGTCGCTTCCTCCCTGACGTCAGTGCGCCAGGGGTATACAAGAGGCATCCAACACCATTTTCTTCAGTTTCTCTTGCCCCAGATGTCAGGTGCCCCCAATACGTAGGCAATACATATTGCTATATAAAAATATACATGTAAAAATAAAACAATACTTTCAGTCACAAGCAAATACACCACAGAGGTTGTATAGGATAGAAAGGTATGGAAAAGTCCAGCTAGTTCAGAGGGGATGGAGGGAGGGTAACCTGAACTGCAGCAGGGTGAACACTCGAACATCTACATTTATGGTAGGTACAAAACTGTACTATGTTCATTGTGTTACCCTGCTGCAGTCATCACACTTGGGTTGAATCCCAAAGCTAAGAATGGGTGGTGGAGTTAAACAGGGTTAGAAGAAGCTAGTAGGCCCTGAAAAACTGCAGTGGCAAAGCCAGCTCTAGTCTTAGAATACAGAGGTAAGTGATAGTGTTTGATGAAGGTGTGCACTGAACTCCAAATTGCAACTTCCAGAATATCCTTGGTTGGTACCCCCCTGAGAAAGGCTGCTGATGTAGCTGTAGCCCTGGTGGAGTGGGGCCTAATGCGGTACCGGGTTTCCCATGATGCGTGTAGCAGAAATGTACGCAATGTCCTATCCATTTTGAAATGGTCTGTTTTGAGATAGCTTTTCCTTGTGATCCTGCAGCATAGGCTACAAAGAGCTGGTCAGAGTTTCTGAAAGCCTTAGTTTTATCCAAGTAGTAACGTAATTGTCTGTGAATGTCCAAAGAGTGCAGGAGTCTTTCTCCTTTGTTCTGGGGATTTGGAAAAAAGGTGGGCAAATGAATGGTTTGGTTTAGGGCCACAATGGATGCCACCTTTGGCATAAAGGAAGGGTTAGTTCGTAGAGAGACTCTGTCTTGATGAAAAATGAGGAAAGGCTCCACTGCCATTAGTGCCTGTAGCTCTGAGACTCTTCTAGCTGAAGTTATTGCTAGCAGCAGGGCAGTTTTCCATTGAAGAAACTTTAAATCAGCTGAGAAAGCTGGTTCAAAGGGCGGCAGTGTAAATTTTTCCAGAACAAAGTTGAGATCCCAAGTAGGTGTTGGTGCTCTCCTGGGCGGTCTTATGTTCTTAGCCCCTCTGAGGTACTGTCTTATGAGTGGATGTGAAAATAAAGGAGGATCCATGTTGTAATGAGCTGAAATTGCTGAGGCGTGGATCTTAATAGATGAAAAGGAAAGTCCTTTGTGCAACATCTCAGTTAAATATTGTAGAATCTGAGGAATGTTTGGATCAAGGGGATTTTGCAGTGGAGGAAAGGCATACACTGTTAATGTTTTCCTGCTGAATGAGAGGGCGTCCACTTTCCAAGCTTGTGGGTGGAATGTCCTTGTACAAAATTTTTGAAGTTGGTAGTTTTGGGGGTTGGCAAACAGATGCCTGGGCGTCCCCATTTTTGAGTTATCATTGCAAATACTTGTGGATCCAGTTTCCACTCGTGGGGATCCATGATGTTTCTGCTTAGGTCGTCTGCCAATGTGTTTTTCTTTCCTGGCAGGAATTGTGCTTGTAGTTGAACTTGGTAAGACAGTGCTGTGTTCCACAAGGTCATTGCTTGCCTGCACAGAGGGTAGGAATGTGTGCCCCCTTGCTTGTTGATGTACCACATTACTATGGTACTGTCCGTCTTTATTATTAGCTGTCCTGGGTGTAAGAGGTCCTTGAAAGCTGTTAGGGCATTCTGTACTGCTAGCATTTCCTTTTGATTGATAAGCAGATGCCTTTGATCTGTAGTCCATTTGCCCTGAATGCACTGTCCTGCCACGTGTGCTCCCCAGGCATAGTCCAATGCATCTGTTGTCATAGTTTGCCTGGCTGTGGGTAATGTGAAAGGCTGACCCTTGTTGAGGTGACATGCCTGTGCCCACCATAGAATCTCCTGTTGAAGGCAGGGAATGAGTGGTATTATTGTTTCCAAGCTGTGGCTGTGCTGAGTCCATACGCTTTTCAGGTACCATTGTAATTTCCTCATATGCTGTTTTGCAAATGGTATTAGTAGTAAGCAAGATGCCATGAATCCCAAGGCCTGCAGAATTTTTCTTGCAGGGAGTTGGGTCTTTGTTACCATTATTTTGAAGTATTGAGTCAGCCGTGGTTGCTTGTCTGGCGTGCGATAAGCCATCTGGGCTGCTGTATTCAAGCTGGCACCCAGGAATATTATGTTTTGTGAGGGCACTAGTTTTGATTTCTTTTCGTTTACTGTGTACCCTAGGCAACTTAGAAGGTGTTTGACAAATGCCAGATGTTTTAAAAGAATGTCCTTGCTTTCTGCTTGAATAAGGCAGTCGTCCAGGTATGGGTATATTTGAATTCCTCTTTGTCTGCAGTATGCAATTGCTGGTGCCAGGCATTTTGTGAAGACCCTGGGCGCAGTAGATAAGCCAAAGGGCAGTGCAGAGAATTGATAACGGGTTGAACCTGCAATGAAGAGGAGGTATCTTCTGCAATTTTGTCTGATAGGGACATGCAGGTATGCCTCCTTGAGATCCAACGTTACTAGCCAAGCCTTCTTGCCCAGCATGGGAAGAAGCTGCTGTAGTGTTAGCATCTTGAATTTTGGTACTTGCAGATAGGTGTTCAGAATTGAAAGATCCAGAATGGGTCTCTATGCTTTGTCCTTTCTGGGGACTAGAAAGAGTCTCGAGTAAAATCCTTGTCCTTGCTCCTGTGTAGGCACCTGTTGAATGGCTCTCATATCCATGAGAGCTGTAATTTGTTTTTGTGCCTCTGCCCATTGATTTGGTGGCAGGTTTGGCATTCCTTTTATCCTTGGCAAGGTATGAAAGTGGTATCTGTATCCTTGTGAGACAATGTTTAGGACTCATTTGTCTTTTGTGATGATGTGCCAGTTGTCTGCAAAAAGTGCTGATTTTCCTCCCAAGGGAGCTGCCAAGAGATATTTGCTTGGTAGTTGGGAGGGTTGAGTCATTGTGTTTGTCTTCTGCTAGCTTGGTGCCTGTCTTCACCTCCTTTCTGGGTTGTGGCACCCCATTGGTGAGGTTTGTAAGGGCAGTGTGACTGACCTCTGTCCCTTGGGCGTCTGTATTTGCTCCTCTGTGGTCTGTCAGTAGCTGGAAAGGACCAGTTTTTGTTGGCCAATTTCTGCTGAAACGAGGGGGTTGTACCTGTAAAAAATCCTTGACCGTCTGCATAGACTTTGCCTTATCCTCCATTTTCTTTAAAACCTCTTCTGCTTTGACACCAAATAAGACATCCTGTTGTAAAGGTGCATCCAATAATTTTGCTTTAACATCAGGTAGGGTTTGTTCTTTTAACCAAGCATGTCTGCGTATGACAGACCCAGTAACAGCTGCTCTACAGGAAGCTTCCAATGAATCAAATCCACATTGTAAAGTATGTTTGCCCACCTGTTCAGCTGCATGCAACAGATCCTGCATTTCCTTGAATTCAGCCTGTTCAGAATGTGTGCTCAGTTTTTGTTTTAATTGAGACATTAGGAATTGCTGATATTTCAGCATGTGAAACTGACAATTTAATGCTCTCATAGCCAGAGTAGCTGAGGTGTATATCTTCTTTCCCCATCTATCTAGAGCTCTGGAATCCCTTTCAGAGGGTACAGGATTTTTAGCCATAGAAGCTTTAGCCCATTTGGGACCCTGGGAATTGTTTTTGGGTCAGCCAGAGGGCTTTTATAAAGGAATTTGTGTGTGTCAGGTACTCTGTAATATCTGTCTGGTTTGGCTGGAGCAGGAGGTAGGGAGTCTGGATTTAGACTAGACTAAGTAAACATCATCCACAATATCTAAAACTGGAGGGATAGCAAGTGGTCTGTGCTGGGGAAGTAAAAGAAACTCTTGGAGCCTTTTCTTAGAATCACAGTAGTCCTGGCCTTCCCAGTGGAAATGTTCCCTCATGGTATGTAAAGTTCCCCCAAAGGAGTAGTCTACAGGGGGAGATGCTGAGGGAATAGATTCTTCAGCATCAGAGTCTTCATAAGGGGGAAAAGCGTAATCCTTTTCCTCAGAAGAATCTGAGGAAATAGAAACCAGGTCAGAGGAAGCATAATCCTCCTCTTGTCTTGGCCTTTTATCAGGAGGGGGGTGGGACCCCCTGATTAGGGTAATCAAATCTTCAGCCATCTTAAGCATATGTTTCTTAGGCATGGGGCCTTGAACAGGAGACTGATGTACAGTCTTTTTTGGTTTTAATGGAGTTTTTAGCTTAGCATAAGATTTAATGCTGAGTGTACTCGGTCTGAAGACACCTACTGAAACCGAAGGCGTTTCTACTGCACCGGGATCACCTTCTGCTCCGATGTCGGAAGGGCCTAATGAAGATGGTTGCGACGGCCTAGTACACTCCGCTTGAGAATCCGTAGCTGTCTGGGGTTCCATTTCCGCGGTTGTCAGGGGCTGCGTAGGCACCTCACTGAAAACCGGAGAACCGGCGACAGGCCCAGCAGAGGCCTCGGAGTCTGGCTTGGTTCTAGGCTGCCTGTCCTTATCCTTGCATTTTTTATGCATGACGGTCATCGGATGCTCCAATGGCATGATATAATTAAATTTCCTACCAAAGTAATGTTGTGCGAAGTCAAAACGACATTTGATAGTTAGTTTATTAAACCTAGCACAAAACCGACAACCTGTGACGTCGTGGTCTGGGCCTAGGCAAGGAATACAATAAGAATGGAAGTCCTTATGAGGTATTTGCTTCCCACAAGAAATGCAATTGTTAACTTTTTCTGACATCGGACTGAGGCAAGAAAAGGTTCCCCAATGGGGTACTTAGCTTTATTGAAGACTTTGGACTGAAATTCGATTCGAAAATCTCAGGTGTCGGCCGACCGGCACTTGTGAACTGCTTCTGCTTTGGGCCCCGCGCGGCAAGAAAGACTGAAGAAAATGGAGTCAGATGCCTCTTGTATACCCCTGGCGCACTGACGTCAGGGAGGAAGCAACAGCAACCAACGCCGGACCAAGACTTTGGAACTCTGGCCGACTGCGGGACCGCCTGACGGCAGGATAACCCAAGTGTGATGACTGCAGCAGGGTAACACGATCATCATCATCTGGTTCCTTCTATTAGCAGAACTCTTAACAGGTAGCATTAGAGGCAATCAAAATCCACAGCAGTTCACACAAAGGAAAAGTTACACAATTACCTGACAGTCAAATAGAATAAAGTTAAAGACTATAGATGTTTATATATACTGACCATATAAACCATGCTTACATAAAGGAATAAGAAAATAAGACAAGACTGGAAATGGACATCTATCACTTTCATAATGATTTCTTTAGTTAAGGAATAAGCAAATTTCACCTCTTCTGATTCTGCAGCTCCTACACACATGAAATGGTCCTGAAGCAGTAACACGCAGACTTAAATCATATCCTGTATTTTCTTATATCCCTCTTCTTTTATAATACAGGTCTGTAGATTAGTCACAACAGCAAACTTTTCCTTTCCCACACATTATTACAAAAAAACACCCCCTTATAAGTCACATTATGTAAACCTACTGCGCACTACAGCAACTAAAGACGATCTCTCTTCCACTTTTTCTGTTCTAACCCTCCTCAGTACACTACGTACATTTTTTCTTCAGTTTCACAAGAAAGATTACAATGCAAGAGAAGCTTCCTTTGAAGAAAAAATATAAACTATTACTGTAGAAAAGCAGAAAATAAAACTGTTCAAATAAACTTTGGTACAGTCATACACCATGAAACGTTACACAACACGCTGATTACCACATATCCTATATGTTTCAACAGATCGTTCTCTCCTAACATGACTTTGTATAGGAAATTTGATTAAAAGAATCAGCTAAATATTTCCTGCCCTCTAGTGGCAAAAACAATATACCACATATAAATTAACTGTCCTGTAAAACCAGCACCACACAAAAAGCAAGGTCAGAAAAAAAAGTGATACTAGGTTGTGCTGCTACATTTTTGCCTTAGTTATTACAGTGGAAAACAAAAACATGGAATTCCTGTTAAAGAGAACAGGACGACAGGACCAGAGGGAAAGTCACATCACAAAATGAAGTTGAACTTTTAGTTATGTACTTACCATAACGATAGACGTATGTAATCCATCTCGCCTACATTCATTACTGACTGGTTCGGAGCAGAGAGTCGGCTCCGACTCGGCCACTATAACTAGCACGAAGTCTCTCATTGGCTGGGCTAACCCTGTATCCCAGGATGCATCACATCCAAACCCCCAGATCTTGTTTGCCCCAACATGATTCTCCCACATACACCATACCACAAGGATAAATACATAAGAGGAGAGAAAAAATAATATCCTCAGAGAAATCAGAATACAGGTTTCCTCAAAGTCCAACAGGTAGGGGGAAGGAGGGCGGGTACGTAAGAATGTAGGTGAGATGGATCACATACATCTATCGTTATGGTAAGCACATAACTAAAAGATGCAATGTGATCCTATCTCGCCTACATTCATCACTGATGGGACAGCGTCCCTAGCACCTAAATCCCGGGAGGCTCACTGGAAAACACTCCTGAGCACTGCGGAACCAAACGAAGCCCGACCTCTAGAGGCCACGTCCAGTTTGTAATGAGAAATAAAGGTATGTGGAGAAGTCCAAGTAGCCGCTGCACACATCTCATCTATGGATAATCTAGCATGAAAGGCCACTGAAGTTGATGTAGCCCTGGTAGAATGCACCCTAACTGGAAAGGGAAGATCCTTACCCGCTAATGCATAAATAAATGAGATGCAGTCTCTAATCCACTTAGCTATGGTGCCCCTTGGTTACAGATCTGCCAATTCTACTGTCCGAAAACGACACAAACAACTGATCTGATTTCATCTCCTGTTGTGTCCTATTTAAATAAAACCTCAGTTGTCTATGCACATCCAACTGGTGCAATTTGTATTCCGCTTTGTTGGAAAACCTTGGGAAAAAGACCGGAAGCTCAATAGATTGGTGGAGACAAAGGGCAAAAGAGACCTTGGGGAGAAAAGAAGGATTAAGTCACAGAGATACTCTGTCCTTATGAAAAATTAAATAAGGAGGTTTAGCAGAAAGAGCTTGAAGCTCCGATACTCTTCTGGCTGAAGTTATGGCTACCAAGAACGCAGTCTTCCATGACAGAAATTTCAATTTGCAGGAGGCTGCCGGCTCAAAGGGAGAAGTCAAAGCTCTGAGCACCACATCTAAATCCCATGGCAAAACGGGTTGCGAAACCGGAGGGCGCAGCAGCCAGGCTCCTTTCAGAAAGGTTTTACACAGCTTATGACCCATGAGAGAAGGCTCATGTGCAACATGATAATTGGAGATTGCTGCCAACTGAACCTTTATAGTGGAGGCAGCCGAGCCTTGTCTAAAGAGTGTAGCTAAGAAATCTAACACCGCCGACACCGGTGCTGTAAGGGGGTCCAGATCACGTTGCTGAGCCCAAATTGCAAATCTCTTCCATATACTAGAGTATATTTTCCTAGTAGAAGACTTGTGGGAGGAAGACAGAATATGAACTACTTCCAGGGTAAAAATATGCTGTCTGACTAAGGTCGGAAGTGGAGGAGCCAGGCAGCGAGCTTGAGTGTTCATAGGGATGGATGGAGATGTCCTGTCTGATGAGTCAATACGTCTGGAGCTGGGTCCAGAATCCAAGGGCCATCCACGGCATACTTCCGAAGGAAGGGGAACCAAACTTGACGGGGCCAGTGTGGTGCGATCAAAATCATTTTGTTTCCCAAGCAGGTAGCCTTCTGAATCACTCTGGGTAGCAGAGGGACGGGCGGAAAGGCGTAGAGCAGACTGGAGAGCCAATTGTGGACTAGAGCATCCCTGGGAGACTCCCCCTGTGGGGGGATCAGAGTGAAAAAATTGCTGCACTTTGCATTCAGGGGGCTAGCAAAGAGGTCGCAGCAGGGCAGACCCCACTTGGAGAAGATCTGCGCAGACACTCTGTCGTTCAGGGACCACTTGTGAGGCATCAAAATAGCTCTGCTCAGCCTGTCTGCTATCACATTGGACTTCCCCGGAATGTGCGCTGCCACTTGAAAGCGCTGGGAAGCGATCGCCCAATTCCACACTCTCATGGCCTCTCTGCAAAGGGGGTAGGACTTGGTTCCTCCCTGCTTGTTCAGATACCAGACAACAGACATATTGTCGGAGAGAATCGCAATAGTTCCCCTGGGAAGAGAGCTGTGAAGTGCCTGCAATGCTAGAAGCACCGCTCTCATCTCTAGAACATTGATATGCAAGTGAACCTCGTGGTCTTGCCACGTACCTTGGACAGTCTCACCCAGATAATGCCTCCCCACCCTATCTAGGAGGCATCCGTGGTTACTGTGGCAATAGGGGATGGGGGGGCTCAAGGGTCTCCCTTGGTCCAGATTGGACGAGAGAAGCCACCAACGCAGATCTTGCCGGCATCTCTCAGTGATGAGAATCGGACGGGACAAGGGGCATTCCTGATATGACCAGCGGGCCGAAAGGAGCCACTGAAGTATTCGCATGTGTAACCTGGCTAGCAGAACTAAGAGAATGGTAGCTGCCATTGATCCCAACAACTGAAGAACCATCCTGGCTTGGGCTTTTTTGCGGGGTAGTAAAGCCAGGACTTGGGCCTGTAACACTTTTATTCTCTCTGTCGGTAGAAAAGCGCTCATCTCTACAGAGTCTAGCTCTGCGCCGATAAAGGCAACACGCTGTGATGGCAGCAATACAGACTTAGCCCAGTTGAATGAAATCCTTAGAAGATGGCCCAATTTGACAGTAGCTCTCGTGGCTCGAACAAGTAGATGCCTGGTGGGGGCGGTGTGGAGCCAATCATCTAGATAAGGAAACACCTGGAATCCTAGACGTCTCAGGTGAGCTGTCACCACTGCCAGACACTTGGTGAACACCCTGGGGGCTGTGGTGAGACCAAAGGGCAGGGCCCAGAATTGAAAATGACTGGCTCCCAGCCGGAAGCGTAAATGATTCCTGGAAGCCTTGTTTATCTTGATGTGATAAAATAGGCATCCTTGAAATCAAGGGAGCACATCCATACTCCTTTTTCCAGCAATGGGAAAATGGATTGCAAAGTGACCATTCTGAACTTGGACTTCTTTACAAAGCGGTTTAGACGGCTGAGATCCAGAATGGGTCTCAAGTCCCCTGTTCTTTTTGGCACCAAAAATAACCTTGAGTAAGTTCCTAATCCGATCTGGTCTGCAGGGACTGGTTGGATGACTCCTTTTTCTAGCAGCTTTGAATCTTCTATTGTTGCCTGATCCCATTAACTGGGTGGAACGTCCGGGATTTTCCTTGACGGCGGGGGGGGGGCAAAAAAGGGGAATGTTGTAACCTCCGGTGATGATACGAAGCACCCATCGATCCTGAGTGATGGACTCCCAGGCCTGAAGATGCTCCGAAAAACAACCCCCGACTGGCTCCGGAGACGCACAGTCGGGTAAACCCTCAGGGACGTTGGTAGGAGGAACCACAAAAGGACTCGCGGTCTCCTGTATTGCGGGGGCCTCCACCGCCTCTAGGGCGACACCTTCCATTAAAATTCCCCCCTCCTCTGCCCCTGGGGGGGGGGGGTCACTTTGATGAGCAGGGGAAGACATTTGAAACTTTCTGAACCACATTTTCCCTCCCCTCTGAGCCTTGGGATAAGGCCTACGGGAAGCGAAAAACGGGCCCCAACGGCAGATAAAGTCTTACCTTCCTGCTCACATCTAGTGAGGGTGTCTTTCACTTTGGGTCCAAAAAGGGAGGACCCGTCAAATGGGGCGTCCGTGAAAGAAGACTTGAAAGCCTCCGTAAAATGCCACAAGCGCATCCAAGCTTGCCTCCTAAGGGCTACGCCCGAACTCGCTGCTCTACCCGTCCCTTCGGCTGCATAAGATATGAGCCTCATGGACAAGTTGACGATGGAAGAAAGGGTAGACAGCTGGGCGTTAACAGACTGGGCCAACGCCTCAGGCAGGTTACCCGACAGGGTATCTCCCAACTTCTTTATGAGATCCCTTTGGAGCCGCATAAAATGACACAAGTAATTCAGCGACCTCAAGGTAAAGGTCGCTGAAGACATGGTACTCTTCCCATACCTATTCATACTCCTAGACTCCTTGTTAGGAGGATGGATGGAGGTAGTATCCTCCGCCATGTCCTGCTGGGTGGCGGATGCCACCACCATGGCATCCACAGGTACTCCCTTGGTCAGAAATTCTTTTCCAGGAGGCGCAGATAAGAACTTATTGGGACGGCTAGGAACTGGCTCCACAGAGTCAGGGTGTTCCCACACCCTTCGACAAATAAGATCCAATAATTCAAAGGGTGGAGACACCCAGGAGGCGGAAGGCTGGGCTCCGAAGGCCTTGAGGAAGACCGACTCCTCCTCAGAAGGGTTTTTGGAAGGCCAGTTGCCCCGCTGTCTCAAGATCTCCAGGATATCAGAGAACGAGACATCACCAGAGGACAACTGTGGGGACCCTTCTGCATCATCGAGGTCAGTGTCCGAGGTGACAGACTCATCTGGGGAGTCTACGTGCTTCCTCTTACACAACTTCTTCCTGGGAGGCTCTTCAGGCACAGACTCTGAAAGGCCCTCAGAAAGTAGGGGACCACACATGGAGGTATCCTCAGGCCCGGGAGCCCCGCTGTCCAGAGATAGGGGGGCACCAGAAGCTCTAGTCGCAGCGTCTAGGGAAGGAGTTGCTGATTCAGGTGAAGTCACGATGGACTTGGCCAGCACGCTCCTCACAGCCTCGAAGGCAGGTCCACCAGAATCGGACGAAAAACCCACCTCCGAGACCATGACCGGAGTCGGGGTACCCCTAGCCGAAGCACCAAGGGGAGACTCGGAGCCGCAGTCTGAAGCCCTGATGTATCCCCCTCGGGTCCGACTGAGGACACCAGAGAACCGAAACCTGTAGACGGAATGGAAAAGGTAGGGAGGGGGGAAGGCTCTAACTTAAACGCCCATACAGTAACCACACAAGATAGGGCAAAGGCCCTCTAACTCAAACAGGCCTAGCCCGCCAAACAGAAGGATTACCAAACACAATCAGACACAACCAAGGATACAACAGACAACGTAGCTATTAGAATAGCTTTTTTGATATAATAAACTCGAAGCTATAGTTCAAAAAACAAGAGAGAGGGTACTTAGCCACAGCCAAGTCAAGACCACGTCGTTGCTCTAGGAGCGGCAAACAAGATCTGGAGGTTTGGGCGTGATGTATCCTGGGATACAGGGTTAGCTCAGCCAATGAGAGACTTAGTGCTAGTTATAGTGGCAGAGTCGGAGCAGACTCTCGGCTCCGAACCCGTCAGTAATGAATGTAGACGAGATAGGATCACATTACATCCAGAGTTAAATGAAAGTTATAATGCTGGATCCTTTCATCCTAGTCTGTCCAATATGACAGACTGGTACCAAGCTGCCTATAAGATCCAATGCGGCCTTGCTAGTGTTCCATGCCTTTAGCTACTTTGAGATCTTTTCCCTCCTATAATCCCCTTGAACCTCTATTCTCCTTAGATTGAGATCATGAACAATGGAAGGCCATGACTAATAGGGGAGCATGGCAGAGGCAGACAGAAGAGCTTTTATAGAGTATGCCAAGTCCTCAATTCAATGACAATTTGGAAGAGGGCTGGAAGGAGGGAGAGATGTCGTATCAGATGGACTAGAATGAAAGGATCTATTGTTATGGTAAGTACACAGCTTCCATATACCATTAATCCTCTCCTTCCACTCCGACTATTCAGTCAGAATCCCAGCTACCTATAATCCTGGGTGGCATCACAACAGGATTCCTTTCATGATTATAGCCCCAAAAGAAGCATTAGATCTGGACAATACATCCAACATAGTGTTTGGCAAAGGTGAGCAAAGCAGACCAAACTACATCCACAGAGAAATTCCTGAAGGACTGTAGAAGTATAGAGTGACCCTGAAGACTGATCCATTGGTTTGGCTGGCAAAGATTTGTTTTGTGAAGAACATGCACAAGAAATACAACTGGATGGGTCTTTAGAAAAGGTTAGACACTTTTTGTACTAGTTTATTAGGATTGAAGACGACGAAACAAAAGTTCATTATTAACCATAAAGCCAGATCTATGTTGCATTCCCTCAACCTGTGGGTTATCGATCAGACAGAATAAGAGGCCAGCAATCAGCCTATGGGTCCAAAGCTTAAAACACCTCTCCTGTGATGCCCTGCACCACCCAATCACCTCAAATTGAGTTTGCCCTGTTCTTGCTGGACCCTTCCAAGCAAAGCCATAGAGAGAACCCCTAAAGGCTGAACCTAAACAGGTTCAACACAAGAAGATTTAAGGTAGGTCTTCAAGGTCCTCCAGAAGTGGAGAACTAGACAGAAGTCAATTTGGAGGGGGGGGGATGGAGAGAGTAAATGGTGAAACAGAGAAGACAACGATCTAGCATTATGTTAAGTACATAACTTCCATATCCAATACCATCTTTTCCGTCCACCTAAACCTGTGGGACAGAGCCCCCAGTCAAGATGAACCAGGTGATACAAAGACAGAACATTTTGAAGAATAGTGCAGCCAAATAGTCCTTGACATTGACTAAATATCAAGCTTGCTGTGGAGTCATGAAAGTATAAGTATTCAAACAAGCAGCTAATGAACAGATTTCATCCAATGAAGCATTGTTGAAAAAAGCTGCTGAGGTAGATACTATCCTAGTAGAATGAGCCTTTGGTCTGGCTATCAAGGGCAAGCCACTTACCTTGTACACGCAAGACACAGTAAGTAAGACATCTGGACAAGGCAACCCCCTTATACTCTAACTCTAGCTCTGCAAAAGAACAGAGATGGTCAGATTTCCTGACGTGCTTTGCATTGTGCAAGCAAAATCTTAACTGCCTTTTAGATTCAGATCCAGACAGTGAACAAAGGACAGCTGAGTAAGTAAACTTACCATAACAGTAGATACTTGAATTATCACTGCTGCAGTAAGCCTTGGTTACATGGGATATACCCTGCATAGGGTATATAACAGTCAGACAGGTTCCACAGCTCTAGGGTACTTTCTATGAGCCCAAAGCATCAGTCAGCTTGAGTGGATAAAAGTAAAAAGACAAGTTTGGGCACCAAGCCCTTCAGAGATTTCCTGCCCACACACACAGGGAGGCTAAGCCCTTAAATTACAATGCTAGGGATAACAAAACATAATGCCCACAACCTGACATAAAAATTGCACCAAAAAACAATGGATATTGATGGAGGGAGCGGCTACTGTAGCAGTGATCATTTGTAAGTTTACTTACACAACTGCACTATGTTCACCATATGTAGCAGTTGCCTTAGCTATATGTGTAGATTACCTTAGCTAACAACATTTGGGAGGTAGAACCAGTAGTCCAGGAACACCTGGAAAATGGTCCTAGCAAAGCTTGATCTAGACCTAGAGAAGGATTCAAACTTACAGTGCTGTGTAAAATTATGCACAGTGGACCAAGTTGCAACTTCTAGAATACTTCCAGAATCCAACCTTTTCTAAAAGGACATAGATGAAGCCAAGACCTGGAAGAGTGGGCCTTGCCCCTGCCTGGAATAGCTTTGCTGGGGTGATTACAGCAAAAGGCAACAGCCATACATAACTATTTAATAATAAGTTAGTTTTGACAGCGGTTGCTCCTTTTTACCTTCAAGAAATGAAAGTACAGTTGTGCAAGAACTTTCTGTAGTAACGGTACATGTTCTACTGACTACTGCTGCAGTATTCCTGACATAGGTTGTCACTGCTGACATCCGGATGGGGTAAACAACTTATCTTCCCAAGGCCACAGATCTGATGCAGGACCTCAACTCAAGTGTCGAGGTATACAGACGGATGTATGACCATTTCCCTCAGACCATCTCCAAGCCAGTAGCTTAAAGACTACTGACAGGAGGAGAATGGTCAGCTAGGAGAGATGCAACTTGAACAGGTAAGTAAATTCTCTAGTTTCCATGCAGCAGAGTAGAGGTTAAAGCAGAGGGGGAGAAGAAAAAGGCTGAAGTAAGCAAGATAACAGGAGGAGGAGGGTGGGGAAGAATACTGCAACAGTGATCAGTACAACATCTACTGTTATGGTAAGTCCGGACTTAAATCACTGTTGCAGTATTCCTGATGCAGGAGTGATTCCCAGAGTTGAAGGAGGAGAAAGAAAGGTGATTAGCTAATGAGAAGATGAGCTGTCTGGCAGCCCAGACAAGGCAAAGCAAGGAAAAGCAGCCCTGGACCTAGAGAAAGCCTCAATTGTGCAGTGTTTGGTGAAGGTGTGTTCAGAGGACCAAGTAGCATCTTTCAAAATAGACCTGGCATCCTCTCCCTTGTGAAAGACCCCTGAAGATGCCACTGCCCTAGTGGAATGAGCTTTTGGGCAGGAAGGTAAGGATTTACTATAGTGTGAATAGCAGAAGGAGATGACCTTAGAGATCCAAGTTGGAATAGTTTGTTTGCAGGCTGTCTGACCCAGCTTAGGGCTCATAAAAAATGCAAACAACTGGTCAGTCTTCCTGAAGGATTTAGTTTTATCCAGTGAATGCCCACAGAAAAGTACAGTTGTGTATACTTACCATAAAATGTAGATGTTTGAGTGCGTTTACTGTTGCAGTCCTAACTTGTGGGATTTCCCATTATGGAAGCAAATGGCCAGCCCGACTACCAGAGAAAAGTTTCCCCTCCTCCTGGAGCCGGTGGACACCCTATCAGACATCACTACATTTGGGTATAAGGAGAGTCAGCTGGCACCATGACCTCAGTACTTTTCTTGCCCCCTAAAGGTAGGAACACCCCAGTGTGTCCCTGAGACCATGGGTTTGGGACCCTGCAATCCATAAAAAAGGAGACGTAGTAAAGGGTTAACCCTGAATGAGGAGAATATCCCAGCCTATACTGTAGGCCGGGGGATGCTGCAAAAGTGAATACACTTGGATATCTACATTTATGGCAAGTATACACAACTGTACTATGTTTTGTATGTTTCGCTGTTGCAGTTCTAACTTGTGGGATGATTCCCAAAGCTGAATGGAAGGGAAGATGGCAGAAATATGGTAAAATTGGGTAAAAGTATGCACTGAAGACCAAGTTACTGCCTCAAAAATGTCCCTCATGGGCATCCCTTTAAGAAATCCCACAGAAGTAGTAACAGGCCTGGTGGAATGTGTCCTCAAAGCAACGAAGGGTTTCTTACCACAACAGCTGTAACGGACGGAGATACATAGCTACTGGGAAAGGCCATGAACTATTGGTCTTGAATTGTAGGAAATAAAAAGGATGAACCAAACCACAGCCAGCAATAAACTAATAAAAAGAACTTTGTTTAATGGTAAGCACTTTCACGCTTAATTTTATCATTAATTCCTTTGCCCATAGTAGCTCTCATCCTGATAATCCATTCTAATTCTACTGTCTCAGTTTTATTTCTGAAATCTCCCCCTCTCTCTGATAAAATTTCCATAAAGCCAGTTTTACAGGCAAGGGGACTGTTCAGATGAGCAGTCTCTTAAGTTTTATGAACCTTTAAAAGTGAAATGGTTTTATTTTCATATGTAATTGAACAATTTATTTTATTGGTTGGTTGTCGTTTAAATGTATGGTACTATATTGTTTGAGTGTCTGAAGAAGCGGCATTATTTGCTGTGAAAGCAAACAAAGTTCTTTTTATTAATTTATTGCTGGCTGTGGTTCGGTTCATCCTTATTATTTGCTACATTTCTGATATTTTGCTGGCTGAACCAGTAATCTACACCACATTTTGTTTTTTGCGCATTTTACTGGTCTGATTTCCTGACTCTTTTGGTTCTGTCTAAGCAGTACTGCAATTGCCTATGTATGTCAAAAGAATGAAGGATCCTTTCTCCTTTGTTTTGGGGGGCTGGGAAAGAAAACAAGCAAATGTATGCATTGATTTAACAAGGTCTCTGTTACCATCTCAAGCATAAAGGAAGGTTTAGTTGTGAGAGAGACTCTGGGTGGAAGATGAAGAAGGGTTCCACACACAGGAGGGCTTGAAGCTCAAACTCTTTTGGCTGAGGTGATAGTAAGAGAGCAGTCTTCCAGGTCAAAAACTTGAACTCAGTGGAAGCAGCTGGTTTGAAGGGTGGAAAGGTAATTTTCTCTGGGTCTATATTACGAAAGCGAAAAGAAGTTTACGTGAATACGTAAATGTTGAACCGTATAGCTCGAAGTGGACTTAGAGCAAAAGTCGAAAACCGCAAAAATGGACATATCGAATTTCCATGGTTGGCCCATCTGTGGATTAGCTGCATAAGGTA
The DNA here is from genome assembly GCF_019279795.1 of Protopterus annectens. Taxonomy (NCBI): domain Eukaryota; kingdom Metazoa; phylum Chordata; order Ceratodontiformes; family Protopteridae; genus Protopterus; species Protopterus annectens. The sequence goes on along the minus strand of NC_056748.1, from coordinate 924,713,458 downwards.
AGTGTTGGATAGTTATGGAGTTTAGAATAGGGTGTGGGTTAAGGTAAGTGCTTAGATAAGTAATGTATGTTAGATTTAGTGTAGGGTTAGAGGTAGGGTTTTATTAAATGTATGTTTGTAGGTTATTTATTTTGTTTGTGTATATTTTGGTAGGGGAAGTGTGCGGTAGTTACGGACCTTAGGGTTAGGAAGGGGTTAAGGATAGTGCATATTTAGTTTTGTATGTAGGGTTTAGTAGTGTTGGAGGTAGGGTTTTGTTAAATGTATGTATGTGGATTATTTGTTTTGGTTGGGTGTATGTCTGTAGGGGACTTGTGCAGTAGTTACGGACCTTAGGGTTAGGGAGGGGTTAAGGAAAGTGCATAGTTAGTTGTATATGTGGGGTTTAGTGTCAGGTTAGAAGTAGGGTTTTGTGCTTTATTTTAGGTTAGAAGTAGGGTTTGGTTAGTGTATGTATGTGGTTTATTTATTTTATTTGGGTAGGTAGTATATAGGTAGTGGTGGGGTTGGCCGACTATGACAGTTCGATTTTTTTTCGCTGTTTAGTGCGTTCGGGATTTTCGCGGTTCGCGGTATAGGGGTCGATGTTCTGGCATTCATGCATAGGGTTTTTCGCTTTCGTAATATAGACCCATTTTCTCCAACAGAAAACTGAGGTCCCAGGGTGGAACTGGAGGCTTTCTCTTAGGCCTAACATGAGGGTGTGTGAAAAGAGAGGAGGCTGAGAAGGCAGGTATTCTGAAATAGCTAAAGCATGGATTTTTAAGGAGGAGTGAGAGAGACCTTTATCAAAAAGGTTGGCCAAGTAATACAGAATAAAAGGAATCCTGGATAGACAAGTGTTTTGTGCTTTTTATCTGCACCAAAGGATGAATCTTCCATTTGGAGGAGTAAGAACTCCCATGTGCTAGGTCTCCTGGTCTCTTTTAGAATATCCAGGACCTGCTTATCAAAGAGAGGTTCCTTCCATAAAATCAAGGCATCATCCATGCTGACAGGTTCAGCGTCCACAGGTTGGAGTGCACAATCTTGCCCTTGTCTTGTGTTAATAGGTCCATTCTCTGTGGCAGTTGACATGGTTCTGTGCTAGTTAGGCTGATTAGCAGAGGGTACTAGTGCTGCCTGGGCCAGTCTGGGGTATTACTCTTGGTCCTCTTCTCTTATCTTTAGCAATACCCTGGGGAGCAGAAGTACTGCAGGGAAGGCATAGAGAAAAAGGCCTGAGAGTGAAAATGAGAGCATCTGTCCTCCAGGCTGCCTTCATTTTGTCCCTCGAGCAAAACGCTTTCAAATGAGTATTTTCCTTGGTGGCAAAAAGGTCCATCAATGGCACACCCCATTTTTTTTGGCTATGCTGAGAAGTACTTCCCAATGCAGTTACCAGTTGGGGAGAGTCTGACAGGCCTCTGCGGAGGTGATCTGCTAGCTGGCTGTGTACACCCAGCAGGTACTGTGCCATGAGGTGTAACCCTAGGGAGTGAGCCATTTCTCAAACATCCACTGCTTGGTGGCAAAGCAGGTAAGCGTGGGTCCCCCCAGTTTGTTTATATACTAAATAACCGTGGTGTTGTCCGTCTTCAATACTAGTACTCCGGGCATCAGGCCTTTTTGGACTGCCATAAGTTCTTTTAGATTTGTGTGTTTTATCTGAACTTAAAAATCCCATTTGTCTTTAGTCTGGAGGTGGTTAAGTGGGCTCCCCATGATATTTCTAATGCAGCCATTGTCAGTTTGCTCCTGGGGATGAATTTGAAGTGGAGACCAAGATTGAGGGAACATGCCTGGGCCCATCACACATTCTTTCCTGAGACAAGGGATCAGCTTTATCTTGGCTGTGAATGTTGGAACCACACATTCTTGAGGTACCACTGAAGTTTCCTCATGTACAGTCTGGCCAGGGAGATCATGAGGATGCAATAGGCCATGTAACCCAGGGCTCTGAGGTACGCCCTGACCATGATTTGTATGAAGTAAAAAGTCAGGAAAGAAACCTTGTCGGGGGTAATAAGGCCTTCTGGAGGGTTAAATCCAGTAGGGCCCCGAGGAACACAATTCCTGGTTATGAAGTGTCTGATATTTCTGGGTACTGATAGTGTGCCCCATGGAGGTTAAAAGCTTTTTGGTGAAGAGCAAGTCCAATTTGTATTTTTCTAGGTTTTTTTTTTTTGCCTGGATGAAGTAATCATCCAAATAGGGGTAAATCTGAATCCTCTCTATTCTGCAGAAGGCTATCAAGTGGGGCTAGGCATTTTGTGAAGACCCTGGAAGCAGCAGACATGCCAAAGGATAGAGCACAGCACTAATCGTGCCTGGTACCTACTGTGAAATGTAATAAGCTTCTGTGCGATTCCTCTATGGGAGTATAAAGGTATGCATCTTTCAGGTCCAGGGTAACCATGAAAACAATGGGTGACATCATGTGTAGAAGTTTATGAGCATCTTGAATTTTGGAACCTGCAGAAACTGAGTCTTGACAGATCCGGTATTGGCTGCTATGCATCTTTTCTGGGTACTGGGAAGTCTGGAATAAAATCCTCTTCTCTGCATGTGTTCTGGTACTGGTTCCACAGAGCCCTGGCTCTATATGGGTCAATGCCTCCCTCCAATTTTTGGTTTGGTGGAATGTCTGAGAAGCCTGACAGAACCAAGGGTTGCTTGAATTTGAGCTTGTAACCATATGAAATGTTTAGTACCCACTGATCTGTCGTAATGAGAGTCCAGTTTCTGTAGAACAGTGACAGCCTCCCCCTTAGCCTGAGAGGGGGTAGGGAGTACCATGGCAGAGTCATGGTTGCTCCCTGCTAGGGGCCTGTGGGCACAAGCCCCATTGCCTAATGAGTTCCGAATGTCATTGCTTGGGTCGTTGGTGATGTATTTGGCTCCTTTCCTTACGGGGCTTTATTTTGCATAGTTTTGGATTGGGATGGAAAGGACCAATACTTGGTAGGGTAGTTTCTGCTGAAATGAGGAAGTTTGGCTTGAAGAAAAGATCAAGTCCATGGAGACGGTTAGCTTCCATTTACTTCAATACAGCTTCAGCCCTGGGACCAAAGAGAAGAAAGTCTTTATCCAAAGGGGTGTCCAAGAAGGCTGGATTTGACATGGTCTGGGAGGGACTGCTCTTTCAGCCAGACATGTCTTCTTAAGATGGAACCTGTAGTTGCAGCCCTACTAGAAGCTTCTACAGCATTATAGCCGCAGTGCAGGGAGTGTTTGTCTACCTGAGAAAAGGAATTACAAAGGTCTAATAACTCCTTAGAGATACCCTTGTTCTCCATACCTATCAATTTCTGCTTCATTTGGTCCAGAATAGTTTTCTGGTTATTTAACCATATGAAAGTGACAGTTCAAGGCCCACATGGTGAGGGTGGCAGATGTGTAAACCTTTTTGCCAAATCTGTCTAAAGCCCTACTTTCCTTGTCACTAGGCAAGGGGGTTTTAGAATAGCTAACTTTGCTCCCTTAGGGCTGGAGTCACAACCTTGGGGGTTTGTCACAGGGTTCTTAAAGAGATGTTTGTGTAAATCCAGACCCTATAAAACTTATCAGGCTTTCTAAGGGCAGGAGGCAGGGGGGGGGGGTCTGGTTTAAAGAAGAGTCCTGGAATACATAATCTACCACCTCTAAGGAAGGAGGTATGGTGAGGGTTTTATGTTCAGGGAGGTTAAGACATTCCCCAATTCTTTTCTTTGACTGAGGGTAGACTTGTGCTTTCCACCTGAAGTGTTCCCTCAAGCAATATAAAGCTCCCCAAAGGAAATATCCTCAGTAGGGGAGGCAGATGAAAGGTTCTCAGAGTCTGAATTCCCAAAGGAGGCAATGGAAAACTCACTCTTCAAAAGGTAGAATCCTTTTGGTTGAAGTTATCACCCCAGTCAAAGGAATCAGAAAAGTCTTCAGAAGGGGTGTCTCTTCTTTTACATAGAGAGATCTCAGGGGGAGGCCACCTGGATCTAACCAGAGAGATCAGATCTTCTGCCAACCTCAAGATCCTGTTGGTATGCCTAGGAATGGAAGCCAGCAGGCCTACGCTAACGCTGGGCAGAAGCCACTTTCTTGTAAGCGGTCTTAGGTTTTGGTCTATAGCCGACATTTGGCCTAGAATGGACAACCAACTCCCATGTGTGAAAGGCTGTTGCAATATTCTGGCAATGTGAAGGAGAGTCATCAGTCTCAGCATGGTCGTCAGAAGCCAGAGCCTGCATAGCAGTCCCAGAGTCAGACAAAAGTACAGTTGTGTAAACTTACCATAAATGTAGCTGTTCGAGTGTATTTATTGTTGCAGTCATCACATTTGGGTTACCCCTGCCAGGGTAGACCTCGGCTGGCCCGAATACCAGAGACTTAGTATTTCTGCCTCATTTGCTATGGCTTGAAGATTGACGTTAGGTCGTCAGTAGTACAAAGTAAGGCAGCCAATGACATTACAGCAGTTTTTCTTGCCCTAACCTGTCAGGAGCCTCCAAAGTAGGAAGCCAGGGTTTGGTGGAAGAACCCCACCAGTGGAAAATAAATACCAATATGTCCCTTGTAAGGAAAGAACAACAACAAGGTAGAAAGGTAATAAAAGGAGAAAGAGAATAAAAGGGGATGGAGGGAGGGAAACCAGGACTGCAACAGTGAATACACTCGAACATCTACATTTATGGTAAGTGTACACAACCGTACTATGTTCTTCATGTTTCACTGTTGCAGTCATCACATTTGGGTAAATTCCCAAAGCTGAGGAAGAGGGTGGAGGCAGTCAAGAAAACTAGGGGCTGGCTACGATGCCCTGCAAGATTGCAGAGGCAAACCCTGCCCTGGATTTGGAGAATAGAGGCAGGTGGTAATGTTTGGTAAAAGTGTGAACAGATATCCAGGTGGCAGCCTCCAGGATGTCCCTGGTTGGGACTCCTCTGAGGAAAGCTGCAGAGCTGGAGGCTGCTCTGGTGGAGTGTGTTCTGGGGGGAGGCTTTCCATGGTGTTTGTAGCAGACATGGATGCAGTGTGCTATCCATTTGGAAATAGTTTGCTTGGAGATGGCTTTGCCTTCTGCCCCTGTACCAAAGCTAACCAGCAATTGATCAGACTTTCTGAAGGATTTAATCCTGTTCAGATAGAATCTGAGCTGTCTGTGCACATCTAGAGAGTGAAGAATCCTTTCCCCCTTGCTCTGGGGATTAGGAAAAAAGGTGGGCAAATGAATGGATTGGTTGAGAGCCACACTGGATACCACCTTTGGCATATAGGATGGGTTAGTTCTGAGGGATACCCTGTCAGCATGGAAGATGACGAAGGGTTCCACAGCCATGAGTGCTTGCAGCTCAGATACTCTTCTGGCTGAAGTGATGGCCAAAAGGAATGCTGTCTTCCAGGAGATAGGGTTGAATCACAAGAGCTTGTGACTAGAATACCATTCTTGCAGAGTTCACAGCAATTAGTAAAACTATTTTTCATGTTAAAAACTTCAAGTCAGCCAGGTTAGCAGGTTCAAATAAGCAAGTGTTAACTTTCCTAATGCAAAATTAAAAGCCCAAGGAGGGGCCACTGGTTTTCTTGGAGGCCCTCTTATGCAAAACCCCATTCAAAAACATTTTAACATGAGAATGCCTTGAAAGAGGAGGCTCTATGGGCGCACTTGCTGAAATGGTTAACAAATGGACCTTCCTAGAAGAATAAGAAAGGTCACAGGACGCTAGCATGCAAAAATATTGTAGAACCAAAGAATAACTAGCCCTGAATGGGTACTGGTTATGTTGCTGGCACTAACTAGAAAACCTTTTCTATTTACTAATATAGGACTTTCTGGTAGCAGGTTTTCTTGTCTCCATTAGCACTTGCTGCACATGCTTAGTAAACAGGTGCCTAAACGGAAATAAAACCCTACCAACCACACAGTCAGATGAAGTGGATTGGGTAGAGGTGTATCAAACACCCCTGTTTTTGTGCGAGTAGATCCAATTTGGGAGGAGTTTTCTGACAACTGCCCCTGAACATTTCCCAAATAAGGGAGAACCACAGTTGCTTGGGACAGAAGCGAGTCATCACAATGATCTTGGGGTATTCTTTCTGAATCTTCAGAAGTACCCTAGAAAGGGAGGAAAAGCATATGGGAACATTCCTGTCCAAGGAAAAGAAAAGGCATCATCTTCCAGTAGTCTGTATTGCATGGAGTCCTGGAGCAGAATCTGGCCAGCTGATTGTTCAGAGAGGAGGTAAACAGCTCTACTTGAGGAACTCCCCACAGATGGATCAAACCTTGGATGACCCACTGATGTAATTTCCATTCATGAGGGTCTGCCACTCTTCTGCTCAACTAATTTGGCACACAGTTTTGCTCTGTGCGGATGTAGGATACCTGCAGAGTGACACTGTGCTGTTAAGCTATATGGCAAGCTAACATGGCTAGTCTGCAAAGGCAGAACAACCTGGCTTGCTCTTGCTCATCAAGGTACCACATATGAATGGTATTGTAACAACGTGAAGAGATCCCAGGGACCAAAGAGGATTCAGATGGTTGAGTAGCTCGATCAGGTCAAGCATCGCTCTTACATTTATGTGCTTGACTCTGTCCTTAGAGTCCCACACATATTCCACTTCTATCCCTCCTGAAACTGCCCAAGCAAAGTCTGAGGCATCTGTGGTGACCGACTACTTTGGCACAGGGAGGAAGTGGAGGAGACGCAGAATTAAGGATATTTGCTGTTGCCATCAATGGATTTCTCTTCTGACAAACTCTAGCACTAGCACTGGGATTTGAAAAGACAAAAATATGTTGGTGATGGGACCAAACAGACTTTGGATACCATTCTATTTAATGTGGTGTCTTCCCAAGATTATCATGAGTATCACACATGCCAAGAGACCCAAAATACTGGGGTATTCCCCTCACAGTGACCAAAGTCTGAGTAAAAACTTTAGAAACAGATATAGATAGATTTGATTTTTTTTCCTGTGGAAGAAAAGCACATTGAACTGAAGTGTCTGACACCTCAGGAACACAATCCTGGTGCAACATTCAAAAAAAGACCTTGGAATCCCAATTTATATACAGACATCTCTCACATAAGAGATTCCTGACACCTTGCATGAAACTCTGCAAAGATAAGCAAGTAATCTAAATATGGAAAAATAATGATACCCTGTAGCCAGCAATGAGCTACAACTGGAGCTAGCTACTTTGTGAACACTCGATGCAGTGGACAGCCAAACGTAAGGCAGACAATTAATAATGCGATCTACATACACAAAACCTTAAAAACCTGAAGTCTGAATGAATATGGATGTGATAAGCATCTTTAAAATCTAGTGTTACCAGGAAAGCTGAATGAAAATGAGATCAATGTCATTTTGAAATTGGGCATTATCAGAAACAGGTTTAGGAAAGAAAGATCCAGAACTGGTTCCCATGCATTTTTGTTCTTTGGCACTAAAAACAACTCTGAACAAAAACCTTTCCCCACATGGCATGGAAGGAGGAACTATTCTATCACACCACAGACAGGATTGTAGTGTAGGACACGTGAAAATAAGAGTTTGGTATGATGGATGAAGGATTATCAACTCCTGGAAAGGCGGAATTGCCTCCAATTGCCATCAGTAACCTAGAGGAATCAACTTAACTAATATCCCTGAAACTATTTTCTGACAAAGACAAAAGTGGAGATTCAAACTTTCTGGAAGGGAAAAAAAAGGCTGTTGGAGGGAAGGCGACAAGGTCCCTTAAAATAATCATTCTGACTTGTTGGACTGTCCTTGGTTTTGGGAAGTTCCAGAAATCATTTTGGATTTCTTAAATGTCCATTTACCTGCATTTTGTTGAGACTGCTTATTTTGTTTTTTTTTTTTTTTTTGTCAAAAGTTAAGGATTGGTTAGAAAATCCCTTAGAAAATTTGGAAAACAAAGGCTGAAAAATCTTCGAGATTCCCTTGATCACCTTACCCTTTTCATCACACTTTTTGATCACCTGTGCAACAGAGGGACCAAAAACTAAAAATCTGTCCAAAGGAGAATATAAGATCTCTTTTTCACCACCTGGGAAGTTCTGAAATTCAGCCAGGCAAACCTTAAAACAGTTCAAATGGCCATAGCCCTGGACGAAGTATCAGCTAAGTCATACACACACTATAAATGATGAGTAGTGATTTGTACAATAGAAGAAACAACTTAAAGCAGATTTTTCCTCATACAAAGAAACGGCAGACAAAACATTCCTCACTTGTGCAAGTTGAGCTTACCACGGCAGTAGATGTTTGAATGATCACTGCTGCAATAGCCTTAGCTGTATGGGGTTATATCCTGCTAAGGATGTAGCAGTCGGCCAGCTTCTAAAGCTTCAGGGAACCTTCCACGTGCCAAAACTGTCAAGCGGCTTAAGCTGACTAAAGGACAAGTCTAGGCAAAGTCCTTTCCAAGCTTCCTTCAAGCAGAAAGAGGGAGGCTGGGCATAAAGTACTTTGCTAGGAACAACAAATGTCCACACCTTGGCATAAAAAAACAAAAACAGTGTGGAAGAAGGGAGTGACTACTACAGTAACGATCATTCTAACAACTACTGTTACGGTAAGTTCAACTTACACAGCTGAACTATGTTAATCATATTGATCAGTGATGTAGTAGCCTTAACTATGGTAACCTATCCATATAGCCTTAACTATAGTAACCTATCCATATAGCTAACTACGTTTGGGAAGTGGAAGGAGAAAAGTCCAGGAACTCCTGGAAAATGGTCCTAGCAAAACTCGATCTGGACCTACGGAGGGGCTCAAGCTTATAGTGCTTTCTAAAAGTATGCAAAGAATGAAGTAGTTGCTTACAGAATATTTTTAGAACTCAACATTTTCTAAAAAGCCTTAGACAACCATTTCTAAATAGTCTGTTTTGACACAGGTTGTCCCTTTTCCATACCTCCACAAGAAATAAACAACTGAGCTGAAGATCTCAGAGATATAGCTCTGTCAAGATAGTACCAGAGTTGTCTGTGGACATTCAAGGTATGGAGTAACCTTTCTTCCTCATTTTTACATTCAGTAAAGAAAAATGGGGAGATGGATAGTTTGGATACCACTTTAGGTATTAAAAAAAAGGATTAGTTCTCAAAGAAACTGTGTCCCTATAAAAAAGGAGGTACGGTTGACTCACCATAAGAGCTTGCAACTCAAGATATCCTTCTTGCAGAGGTCAGAGCAATCAGTGAAACTGTTTTCCAAAATCATCCCATGTTAAGAACCAGATTAGCTGTTTCAAATGAAGAAAGTGATAGCTTCTCGAACACAAAATTAAGATCTCATGAAAGGGCCATCAATTTACTTTGTGGCTTCTTGCACAAAACCCCTTACAAGAACACTTTTGACATGAGACTGCCTTGAAAGAGGAGGACCTATAGGCAAACATGATGAAATGGTCAAAGGCCATAGGATAGTAACTCACAAAAATATTGTAAAACCAGAGAACAACTAGCCTGAAAGGGTGCTGTGGTACTGTCTGAAACTGCTATATCCACGTAGCCAAGTGGATACAGTTATGCTCTTATGTGCAGTAGGTACAGGGTTTGAATACATGGAAGGGAAATTAAGCAATTATTTTACAGTTGAGTGGCCTAGTGGGCTAATGCACTGTGCAGCTATGAAGAGGTCCCAATATGGTTCAGAGTGGAGTGCCTTGATCATGGCAAGCAAGTCCTAGATATTTATGTGCTTGCATCTGTCCTTGGTGTCTCACAGCTCTACACTTTTATCCCTTCCTGAAACTGTTCCCCAAGCAAAGTCTAAAACTTCTGTAGTGACTGACTGCTTTGGAACAGGGAGGGAGCAGCAGAGACCTGAATTTATGGATAACCGTTGCCTCTTCTAAAACATTAGTCTTCTAATAAACCCCAGCACAGGGATTTGAAAAGGCAAATTATGTTAATGCTCGGAGCAGAGAAATTTCAGATGTCACTTTTCCTCATGTGGAGTTTTGCCAAGGGTATCAAGAGAATCCCAGATGCCATTAGATCCAAAATCCTAAGGTATTCTCTTGCAGCAACAATGCCGGAGAGGAAACCTTTAGAAAGAGAGCTAAATAAGGATCTACTTTTTCCTGTGGAAGAACAAAAAAACTGTTTTAACTGAGGTATCTAACTGACATCGCAGGAGCAAAGCCCTGCATACAGTCAAGAAAGACCTGTGACTGTTCTCTGGGAATCCCAGCTTGTGCAGGAAATCTCTAAGCCAAGAGAGAAATTCCTCACACTTGAAAGACTCTGCAAAGATAAGCAAGTCATCTAAACATGGAACAAATGTGGACACCCTGTAGCCTGCAATGAGCTATAACTGGAGCTAGGCACTTTTTGAACAATCTTGGCAAAGTGGATAGTCCAATGGTTAAGGTAGTGAATTGATAATGTGGATTCAGACATACAAAAAGTACAGCTGTGTACACTTACCATAAATGTAGATGTTAGAGTATATTCACTGTTGCAGTCATCACATTTGGGTTATCTGTCTGCAGGTAGCTCTCAGCCGACCTGAATACCAGAATCTTGGATTCCTGGGTCGGATGCTCTCTCTTCTTACATGACGTCAGGGGTATAAAACATGCAGCCGATGCCATTACATTAGTTTTTCTTGCCCCAGATGTCAGGTGCCCCCACAATGGGAAGCAATTATATGTTATGGTACACCTCCATCAAAAAGAAAATATACCAGAAAGCTTAAATACACCAAACAAGAAGGAAAGTTAGAGCCAAGAGAAAGTCAGGGGGGGGGGGGCTAGAGGAAGGGTAACCAGGACTGCAACAGTGAATACACTCTAACATCGACATTTATCGACATTTATGGTAAGTGTACACAACTGTACTATGTTCTTCATGTTTCATTGTTGCAGTCATCAAATTTGGGTTGATTCCCAAAGCTAAGGAAGGGAGGAGGAAGTTACAGAGCATTAGGGCCAGCTATTAAGCCCTGCAAGACTGCAGTGGCAAAACCAGCTCTGGATTTAGAAAAAATAGGCATGTGGTAATGCTTGGTGAAGGTATATACAGAGCTCCAGGTAGCAGCTTCTAGGATGTCCCTGGTAGGGACTCCTCTAAGAAAGGCTGTAGAGGTAGATGCAGCCCTGGTGGAATGTGCTCTTATCCCCTGTGGGGTAGGTTTTCCATGGTGCTTATAGCAGAAATTAATGCAATGGGCTATCCATTTAGAAAAGGTTTGCTTTGAAATGGCCTTCCCCTCTGCCCCTGCAGCAAAGCCAACTAGCAGCTGTTCAGATTTTCTGAGAGGCTTAGTCCTGTCAAAATAAAATCTAAGTTGTCTGTGCATAACCAGAGAGTGCAGTATTCGTTCTCCTTTGTTTTGTGGATTAGGGAAAAAAGTAGACAAATGAATGGACTGATTTAGGACCACACTAGACACCACCTTGGGCATAAAGGAAGGATTGGTTCTGAGGGAAACCCTGTCTGCATGGAAGATAATGAAGGGTTCCACTGCCATAAGAGCCTGTAATTCAGACACTCTTCTTGCTGAAGTGATGGCTAGACGGAACACTGTTTTCCAAGAAAGGAATTTCAACTCTGCAGTTGCAGTTGGCTCAAAGGGAGGGAGAGTGAGCTTTTCTAATACAAAGTTAAGGTCCCAGGCTTGAGTAGGGGCACTCCTTGGTGGTGGTGGTGTGGGGGGGGGGGGGTCTTAAATTTTTGGCCCCTCTAAGGAATTGCTTTACAGGGATGAGAAAAGAGGGGTGGCTCAGTATTATAATGTGCTGAAATGGCAGAGGCATGAATTTTAATTGACAAGAAGGATAGGCCCTTGTGGAGCATTTCTGTTAAGTACTGAAGACTATGAGGTAAGATGGGCACTGTTGTGCCCATCCAGAGTCTGGCTCCAGGAACAGTATCTTTTCCACTTTTCAGCAAAGGATTTTCTAGTGCTAGGCCTCCTTGCCTCCAGAATGACATCTAGCACCTGCTTACTGAGGGATGCTATAGGAGAGCTCAAGGAGTAAGTCAGGCTGCAAGGTCCAGGGTTTGAAGCGGAGGGTGCATAATCTGGCCCGCCTGCTGGGACAGCAGGGAAGGGGTCTGAGGCAGGTGCCATGGTTCCAGTAGTGTCATACTGCGCAAGAGGGGGTACCAGTGCTGGCATGGCCAGTCTGGTGCAATCAGTATTGTCCTTAACTTGTCTTGTTTGATCTTTTGCAGAACCTTCGAGAGGAGAGGCAGAGGGGGAAAGGCATAAACTGAGAGGCTTTCCCAGGTAAAAGGACAGGGCATCCACTTGCCAGGCTTGACTGTGGGAAGTCCTTGTGCAGAATTTGTCCAATTGGTAGTTCTGAGGGGAGGCAAACAGGTCTACCTCTGGAGTCTCCCATTTGTTCCTCAAGAGGTTGAATATTTTTGGCTCCAGTTTCCATTCGTGTGGGTCCATGAGATTTCTGCTCAGGTAGTCTTGCCAGTGAATTTAGCTTGCCTGGCAGGAATTGAGCTTGCAGGTGCACTTGGTAGCTCAAGGCTGTGTTCCACACAGCCATGGCTAGTCTGCAGAGAGGGTACAAGTGGGTTCCCCCCTACTTGTTTATGTACCACTAACTGTGGTGTTCTGTCTTTACCAATAATTGTCCTGGAAGAATGTGGTCTTTGAAGGCTGTCAAGGAATTCCGTACAGCTAACATTTCTTTTTGGCTGATATGCAGGTGCATCTGTCTCGGGTTCCATTTGCCCTGAATGCACTGCCCTGCCAAGTGAGCCCCCCCATGCATAGTCTGGTGCATCTGTTGTTAGGGTTTGGGCGGCACGGGGTAGAGAGAAAGGGAGCTCCTTGTTGTGGTAGCAGGCCTCTGCCCACCAAAGGAACTCTATTGTTTTTATACAAGGAATGATAGGAATCATTGATTCCAGGTCCTGAGAATGTTGACACCATAAGCTTTTTAGATACCACTGTAGTTTCCTCATATGCAGTCTTGCATATGGAATTAGTAGAATGCAACAGGCCATGAACCCCAGGGCTTGCAAAATTTTCCTTGCAGATAGCTGGGTCTTTGTGTCCAATAGTTTGAAGTAGGTTGTCGAATAAATCTGTTTCTCTGGAGTGAGGAAAGCCATCTGGGAAGTTACGTTCAAGCTTGTTCTCAGGAATACAATCTGTTGGCAGGGTACTAGGTGAGATTTCTTTTCGATTATAGTGTACCCCAGAGAAGTAAGAAGTTTCTTTACGAATGCCAGATATATTAATAGCAAGTCCTGGCTCTCTGCCTGAATCAGACAATCGTCCAAGTATGGGTATATTTGAATTTTTTTCTGCCTGCAAAATGCAATGGCTGGAGCTAGACACTTTGTGAATACCTTGGGTGCAGTAGATAAGCCAAAGGGAAGTGCAGAGAACTGACAGTGCCTGGAGGCTGCCCTGAAGCGTAGGTATTTCCTAAAATATTCCCTTATTGGAATGTGCAGGTAAGCTTTCTTTAAGTCTAAGGTTGCCAATCAGGCATCTTTGCCTAGCATAGGAAGCAGCTGTTGAAGTGTTAACATTTTGAATTTTGGGATTACCAAAAAGGTGTTTAGAATAGAGAGGTCCAGGATAGGACGCCAGGAGCGGTCTTTTCTGGGTACCAGGAAAAGTCTTGAATAAAAACCTTGTCCCCTTTCTTCTGCTGGGACAGGTTGAATAGCCCTGATACTTAGAAGAGAGAGAACCTGCTGTTGGGCCTCTGCCCACTGATTTGGGGGTAGGTCTGGCCAACCGTTTAGGGCTGGTAGGGTGTGGAAGTGGAATCTATATCCATAGGAAACTATTCAAAACCCATTTGTCCTGGGTAATGAGATCCCAGTTTTTTGCATGCAGGGCGAGCTTTCCTCCTAAGGGAGCAGGCAGTTGAGCAGGGCTTGGAAGGGTTAAGGTCAAGTCATTGTGCCATTTTTCCGTAGGGGGGTGCCTTACTACTCCATGCTTTGGAAGTGGGAGCCCCCCATGGCTTAGGCCTGTGCGTAGCCTGACACTGTAACCTAGGTGGTCTGCTGTTCTTGGGTTTGGACTGAGAAGGCCTGGAAGAGACTGGAAAGGACCAATTCTCTGAAGGCCAATGCCTACTAAATCTGGGAGGCTGTACTTGCAGGAAATATTTAACCGTTTGCATAGATTTAGCTTTTTCCTCCATCTTTTTGAGGACTACTTTGCTGCCAAACAGGCAAACTTGGTTTAAGGGAGCATCCAGTAATTTAGCTTTAACATGACCTGGCAAGTTTTGCTCCTTAAGCCAAGCATGCCTTCTAAGTACAGACCTAGTGACAGCAGCCCTGCAAGATGCTGCTAAAGAGTCAAAACCGCATTGCAAAGTATGTTTACCAACTTGTTCTGCAGAATGCATTAAATCCTGTAATTCTTTGTGTTCAGCACAGTCAGGAATCAACATAATTTTCTATTTAAGTAGTCCCATAATATGCTGCTGGTACTTTAACATATGAAACTGGGAATTTAAAGCCCTAATGGCCAAAGTAGCAGAAGTGTATACCTTCTTAACCCATCTGTCCAAGGCTCTAGAATCTCTATTAGAAGGGGTAGGATTTTTGGCAGCAGTAGCCTTTAGTCCTTGGGAAATGGTCTCTGGATCCGTAGTAGGATTCGTGAAGAGGAACTTGTGAGAGTCAAGTACTCTAATACCCGTCAGGTTTTCTGGGAGATGGAGGTAAAGTGTCTGGGGAAAGGCTAGATTCCAAGAAAGCATCATCTAAAATGTCCAGAACAGGAGGGAATAGCTAAAGGTATGTGTTGAGGAAGGAGTAAGAATTCCCTAAGCCTCTTTTTGGAATCAGAGTAATCCTGGCTTTCCTAGTGGAAATGCTCCCTAAGAGTGTGCAAGGTTTCACCAAAAGAAAAATCTTCTGGAGGGGAAGCAGAGGGAATGGAATCCTCTGCATCAGAATCTTCATGGGTAGATAAGGGCAAATCCTGGTAAGAAGAAAAGTACAGTTTTGTACCTACCATAAATGTAGATGTTCGAGGATCCACATTGCTGCAGTCCTAACTATTGGGTAGTGTGCTGTCCAGTCGGCCCGAATACCAAAGTATATGGCTGACGTCGGTCACGGCGCATTAGACTGACGTCAGTACGTCAGGGTACTAATGCGCATGACCGACGTCATATCCTCAGTCTTTTCTTGCCCCAGATGTCAGAAGACCCTAAAAAGACAAGGCCAAAACCAAAAACACCAAACATACCTGCACCAAAAATATATACAATATATACAAAGGTACCAGAATAAAATCTCACCTACAGAACCACCCCTAAACACAGAGGGGCAGGAGGGAGGGTAAATTGGATTGCAGCAATGTGGATCCTCGAACATCTACATTTATGGTAGGTACAAAACTGTACTATGTTCTTCATTCCACATTGCTGCAGTCCTAACTATTGGGTAGAATCCCAAAGCAGAGGTAAGGGAGGCTGGCAAATCATAAGGAAGCAGGAGCTGATAACATGCCTTGCAAAATAGCTGTGGCAAAACCAGCCCTAGACTTAGAGTAGAGAGGAAGGTGGTAATGCTTAGAGAAAGTATGCACTGAACTCCAAGTAGCTGCCTCCAAAATATCCTTAGTTGCCACCCCCCTTAGAAATGCTGTTGAAGTGGCAGTAGCCCTAGTGGAATGAGGCCTAATCCCAGCTGGAATCTCCTTGCCATGATGGGAATAACAAAATGCAATGCAAAACCCAATCCACCTAGAAATAGTTTGTTTTGACACAGGCTTGCCCTGGGAACTCAAAGCAAAAGAAACAAACAACTGCTGAGACTGCCTAAAATCCTTAGTCCTGCTTAAATAATAACGCAATTGCCTGTGTACATCTAAAGTGTGCAAAATCTTTTCCCCTTTATTTTGGGGATCTGCATAAAAAGTAGGCAAATGAATAGTTTGGTTTAAAGCCACACTAGAAACCACCTTAGGCATAAAGGAAGGATTAGTACGTAATGATACCCTATCCTTATGAAAAATCAAAAAAGGCTCAACCGCCATAAGGGCCTGCAACTCAGAAACCCTTCTAGCAGAAGTAATGGCCAACAAAAAAGCAGTCTTCCATGACAAGTATTTCAGTTCAGCAGTAGCCGAGGCTCAAAAGGTTGTAGAGTAAGTTTCTCCAACACAAAATTGAGGTCCCAAGCAGGAGTAGGAGCTCTACGGGGGTCTTATATTCTTTGCCCCTCTAAGAAATTGCTTGAACAAAGGATGTGAAAACAATGGTGGGTCACAATCATAGTGAGCTGAAATTGCTGCAGCATGAATCTTAATAGAAGAGAAAGACAAACCTTTGTCCAATAACTCAGTAAGATATTGAAGAGCCACACTCAAATTAGGCTCAGAAATCTCCAAATTCTTTGCTGCAGTCCAAAATAAAAATCTCTTCCATTTTTCTGCGTACACTTTCCTTGTACTAGGTCTTCTGGCTTCCATAATCACATTTAAAACTTGTTGAGGAAGCTGAGACCTGCTGTCTTTCAAAACAGAATATGCCAGGCTGTTAGATGAAGAGAGTGAAGCTTGACATTGAGCAGACGACCGTCCTTCTGAGACAACAGGTGTGGAATCAAGGGTAAAGGCCATGGAGGCTTCCTTACCAGACTCCTCAGTAATGGGTACCAGTGCTGCCGAGGCCAATCTGGAGCTATTAAAATCATCCTTGGCTTGTCCTGTCTGACCATTAGAAGCACCTTTGGGAGAAGAGGCAGAGGTGGAAAGGCATACACATGAAGATTTTTCCAACTGAAAGAAAGAGCATCCACTTTCCAAGCTGTGTGATGAAATTCCTTCGTGCAAAACTTTGGCAGCTGGTGGTTTAGTGGAGAAGCGAACAGATCTATGTCTGGAGTTCCCCATGACACTGTCAATTTTTGAAATACATGAAGATCCAGTTTCCACTCGTGGGGATCCATGATTTGTCTGCTTAACACATCTGCTAAGGAGTTCTGTGCTCCCGCAGAAACCTTGCCTGAAGAGTTAGTTGCAAACTGAGCGCAGTCTCCCATAAAATCATTGCTTGTCTGCACAATGGGTAAGAATGTGTTCCCCTTGTTTGTTGATGTACCACATGACAGTTGTGTTGTCTGTTAGAATCAACACCTGCCCTGGAAGAAGTAACTCCTTGAAAGCCATTAATGCAAACTGGACTGCTAACATCTCTTTCATGTTGATATGTAGATGCTGTAGTCTGGCAGGCCACTTGTCTTGTATCCACTTTCCATTTAGATGAGCTCCCAAGCAATATCTGAGGCATCTGTCGTTAGAATCTGACTTGCCTCTGGCCGGGTCACAGAGAGTCCCTTGTTTAGGTGACATTCCTGAGCCCACCACAAAAATTCCTTTTGAATGCAAGGTATTATTTGAATGACAGTGTCCAAATCCTGGCAGTGCTGTGTCCACAGATTTTGAGATACCATTGTAGCTTCCTCATATGCAGTTTGGCATTGGGAAGCACCAGAATACAAGATGCCATGAACCCTAAGGCTTGAAGGACTGTCCTTGCAGTCAGCCCGGACTGAAGAGATAGTTGATGGAAGTAACTGGAAAGATTCTTTTGTTTGTCCGGGGTTAAAAGGCCATCTGGGCTGCTGTATTCAGTCTCACACCCAGAAAGCACATGTCTTGAGAGGGTACTAGACTGGACTTTATTTCGCTCACAGAATACCCTAGGCATCTTAGCACTGCTATGACATATTCCAAATGCTGTAGAAGATCTTCCTTTTCTTGAGCCAGAATCAGGCAATCGTCCAAGTAAGGATAGATTTGAATTCCTTTTAGCCTGAAGTAAGCTATCACTGGAGCCAGAACCTTTGTGTATACTCTGGGCAGTAGATAAGCCAAAGGGCAATGCAGAGAACTGATAATGAGAATTTCCAGCTCGAAAACGCAGATACTTCCTGCAACTTAGTCTTATTGGCACATGAAGGTAAGCTTCCTTGAGATCTAAAGTTACCATCCAGTGATCTTTGCCCAGCAGAGGTAAAAGTTGTTGTAACGTCAACATTTTGAACTTGGGAATGTCCAGATAAGTGTTGAGGATAGATAAATCCAAAATTGGTCTCCACGTGTTCCCCTTCTTTGGTACTAGGAACAGACGAGAATAAAATCCTAGGCCCTTTTCTGGCACAGGAACTGACTGAATAGCCCCTATTTGGAGCAACAGAGAAATTTGCTTGTGAGCCTCTGTTCTTTGTAGAGGAGGAATGTCCGGCATGCCTTTGAAAGGAGGCAAGGTATGGAAATAAAACCTGTAGCCGTGGTGAATGATATCCAGAACCCATCTGTCTTGGGTAATTAAATCCCAATTTTCTTTGAAAAGAGACAGCCTTCCTCCCAAAGGTGCTGCCAGGCGAGAATGCACAGGCAGCTGAAAAGGCAGGTCATTGGGTCTGCTTACGAAAGGACTGACCCCTGCCCTCACCAGAAGTCTGAGCAGGTGAACTCCCTGTCCTAGGCCTAAAAGAACCTTGAGCTCTGCTTCTACCACGTCTAGACCTACCCCTAGACTGGGAATCATAAGCAGGATAAGTCCACCCCTTAGTAGGCCAATTTCTACCAAACTTCGGAGGCTGCACCTGCAAAAAATCCTTAACAGTTTGCATAGACTTAGCCTTGTCCTCCATTTTCTTTAAAACTGCTTCCACAGGCGAACCAAACAACACATCAGACTGTAAAGGAGCATCCAAAATCCTTGTCTTAACATGCTCAGCTAAGTTCTGATCCCTCAACCAGGCGTGCCTACGAAGAACAGAACCAGTGGCAGCCACCCTCGAGGAGGCCTGCACAGCATCAAAACCACACTGCAAGGAATGCTTACCCACCTGTTCAGAAACATGAACTAAATCCTGCAATTCTTTACACTCAATACCTTCAGCCAGAGCATCCACCTTAGACTTCAATTGTGAAAGGAGATAATTCTGATATTTTAACATATGAAACTGACAATTCAACGCCCTCATGGCTAAAGTGGAAGAAGTATACACCTTCTTTCCCCATCTATCCAAAGCCCTTGCCTCTATCAGGAGGAACAGGATTTTTAACCACAGAAGCCTTCACACCTTTAGGCCCCTGAGAGACAGTTTCTGGGTCTGCCCTAGGACTCTACTTATGGGCTTCAGGCACCCTATAGTACCTATCCGGTTTAACTGGGGCAGGAGGCAAAGAGTCAGGATTCAGGGAAGCCTCTGCAAAAACATCTTCTACCACACTCAGAACAGGAGGTATAGCTAAAGGCCTATGCTGGGGTAAAAACAAGAATTCTCTAAGCCTCTTCCTGGAATCAGAGAAATCTTGACCTTCCCATTTAAAATGCTCCCTCATGGAATGCAGAGTCTCTGAAAATGAAAAATCCTCAGGAGGCGAAGCTGAAGGAGTAGAATCATCCACATCAGAATCAGAATAAGGAGGATACTCCTGCAAGTCTTCAGAAGACTCAGAAGCCTCCGAACATTGCTCAAAACTCTCAAACTCAGGTTCCACCCTAGGCCTCTTATCAGGAGGGGGCATAGAACCTCTAATCATTGTAATCAAATCCTCTGCCATTTTTAGCATATGCTTCTTAGGCAAAGACCCTGAAACACTCGGAGAAACCCCCACTGAAGCTAAAGCAGGCCTGCCTCTTAAAGAAGCCTTAGAAACAGAAGGAGGCCCTAACCACCTTAGGGAAGAGAGGGAAGAACAGCCACCTGAGAAGCCCCTTCAGGCTGGCCTACTTCCTGAGATACATCCTGTAACAGTAAAGTTTCTCCCTGAGACTCCAAAGAAACTCCTGGCAGAACCTCCGCTCCACTGAGTTTTCTAAAGAACCGATGTCCGGGGCTGTCGTTTCTTCCACTCTAGGCTTCCCGCTTTGTCCTTGCGCTTTTGGTTGAAGCGGCCGGAGCATCCGACGGCATTTTATAATTACAACGCTTCCCAACACTAACCTGGCACAGTCTAACCTTCTCTTAATAGTGCGCTTGTTAAACCCAGCACAAGAGCGGCATCCAACAACGCCGTGCACAGGCCCTAAACAAGGTATACACAAAGTATGGTAATCCCTATGAGGTATCTGTTTCCCACAAGAAATACAGTTATTCACTTTTTCTGACATCCGTTAAATACTGAGGCAAGAAAAACCAAAATATTCCCCAACGGGGTACTTAGCCAACTTTGATTCGGTCTGAAACTCTGACTTCAGAAACTTTCAGAACGCCAACTTGCACTCGCAAAAACTGCTTCTGCATCGGACCATGCGGCAAAAAAGACTGAGGATATGACGTCGGTCATGCGCATTAGTACCCTGACTTACTGACGTCAGTCTAATGCGCCGTGACCGACGTCAGCCATATACTTTGGTATTCGGGCCGACTGGACAGCGCACTACCCAATAGTTAGGACTGCAGCAATGTGGAATGAAGAACATCAGAAATATCAGATTCCTGATCAGAAGGAAAATCAGTTCTAGGTCTCTTAAAGAGGAAGGCTGGCTTCCCCTAATTAAGGTAATAAGGACTTCAGCCATTCTAAGCATTTGTTTTTTAGGCATATAGGCCTGAGCATACGGTTTGGATGTCAGTTTTCTAGGAGTGGTGCGAGTTTTAGGCCTGGATGAAAAAAATGGCGTTGGTTTAAAACGCAAGCCTGTAGGCGTGAATACACCCTCAGAAGCCGGTGCCTGCACAGCGGCTCCAGACCCATCCAAGGTAGAGACATCTGCAGGTTCCATAGTCGAGGAAGCATCTTGCAGCATACCAGACTCCGAATAGGTCTCAGTAGAGGCCTGCAAACCTGAAGTAGCAGGTATCGGGGCTACGAAAGCGCCTCACTGAGTACCGGCAGACTGGCGACGAGCTTAACAGAAGCATCGTCGGCAGTTTTGGACCTATGCGGTCTGTCTATGTCTTTATCCTTACATTTTTTTCGGAAGATCGGTAGTCGGATGGCTTACGGAAGCCATTTCGCAGTACGGATACAGAGTACCAAAATAATTTGCTGCAAATATAGCCAGGCGACGAATAGTTCGGGGGTTGAACAAGGCACAAAACCAACAGCGAGGGACGTCGTTGTCTGGGCCTAAGCAGGGGATGCAGGGCAAATGAAAATCTTTATGAGGTATTTGCTTTCCATGGGTAAGACAACGGTTAACTTTTACTGACATCAGTTGGTGCAAGAAAAAAAAACAACCCCCAACGGGGTACCTATCTTTTTTTGAAGACTTCGGTTCTGAAACTCGAAAACGAAAATTTCAGGAGTCGGCCGACCGGCACTTGCAAAGTGCTTCTGCTTCGGGCACTGCATGGCAAGAAAAACTGATGTAATGGCATCGGCTGCATGTTTTATACCCCTGATGACCGGACGTCATGGAAAAAGAGACAGCATCCAAAGTAGGAATCCAAGACTCTGGTATTCAGGCCGGCTGAGAGCTACCTGCAGGCAGATAACCCAAATGTGATGGCTGCAACAGTGAAACACTAAGAACATCCTTAAGAAACATCTGAAGTTTGAATGAATAGGGATGTGATAAGTATCTTAAGTCTACTGTTACCAGGGAACTTGTGAAGTAACATCATTATAAATTAGAGCACTATCACAAACAGATTTAGGAAAGAAAGATTCAGAATTAGAAGTTATGTACCTACCATAACGTTCCATGTTAGTTGTCTTCTCTCACCTTCTTTCTTGCTGGATGGGTTCGGAGCCGATCCTCGGCTCCGACTCGGCACTTGCTTTAGCTCGAGAACTGCTTTTACCAGCTCGAGGCAACCCTATATCCCATGATGCAAGGCGGAACTACCTCAGATCTCGTTTGGCAGCTAACTTACCCTGCTAAAGGTTATCCTAACCAAAATAGGAACAAAGTTTCCTAAAAGAAGTCCTCATAACAAAGATCCAGAGGAAACAAACTAATAGGAACTCTTCAAGATCTGTCCAGGCCAGGGGGAAGGAGGGAGGACGAAGAAAGAAGGCAGAGAAGACAACTAACATGGAACGTTATGGTAGGTACATAACTTCTAAATGTTGTTGTCAATCTCGCCTTCATTCTTGCTGGATGGGACTGCGTCCCTAGCATCTGTATCCCGGGTGGCTCAATGGAACAGACTCTTGAGAACTGTGGAACCAAAACTGTCCCTATCTCTGGAGGCCAAATCCAACTTGTAATGAGAAACAAAGGTATGAGGCGTGGCCCAAGTAGCTGCTGCACAAATGGTATCAATGGGAAGTCTATCCTGAAAAGCTGCAGAAGTGGATAGACTCCTGGTCGAGTGTGCTTTTGGCTTAGAAGGTAGTTTGCCTCTGAGAGAGTACACATAGGAAATGGTGGAAGTCAACCATCTGGATAAGGTCACTTTAGAAACTGGAAGACCTAACCTATTTTCTGCATAAGAGACAAACAATTGGTCCGATTTTCTGATTTGTTTAGTCCTATGCAAGTAGTACCTGAGCTGACGATGGACATCCAAAAAATGCAATTTCTGTTCAGCTCTGTCAGAATAGTTAGGGAAAAAGACTGGTAATTCTATAGATTGGTTAATATTGGTTTGAGATACAACCTTGGGGAGAAAGGAAGGGTTAGTTCTTAACGATACCCTGTCCTTATGAAAACCAAATAAGGTGAACGAATACAGAGAGCTTGAATCTCGAAACCCTTCTAGCAGAAGTGACAGCCAGTAAAAATATAGTTTTCCATGTCAATAACTTCAAAGAACATGAAGCAGACGGTTCGAAAGGAGGTAGTATCAAGGATGCTAACATTAAGTTTAGATCCCATTGCGGAGGAGGATGCTTTATAGGTGGTTTTAGGAGAAAAACTCCTCTCAAAAAGGCCTTGCATAATCTATGAGACATGATGTTATTGTCATGCAAGCCAACATGATACTTGGAAATGGCAGCCAGTTGTACTTTGACTATAGATGACAAGGATCCCGAATGAAAAACCTCCGCTAGGAAATCTAAAACAGAATGTACGGGAGCAGTAAACGGATCAATACTTCTGGAGTTTGCCCAAATCGAAAACCGTCGCCACTTGCTAGCATATATAGTCCTAGTGGACGACTTCAAAGAAGACACTAAAATGTCTCTGAGTCAGAAATCATTGGAAGCCTGGCTAGGGAAGGAAGTGGAGCAACCAAGCAGTGAGGTTGAGAGAATGAACGGCCCGGTGCTGCTGACCCGACTGGTGGATCAAAAGATCCGGAACTGGGTCCAGATGCCAGGGCTGCACCAGAAGGTGACGATGCAGAGACGGAAACCAAATCTGTCGAGGCCAAAAGGGAGCAATGAGGATCAATTTGGCTCTCAAAACGGTGGCTTTCTGAATGACTTGTGGAATCAATGGAAAAAGAAGGAAAAGCATAAAGAAGTCCCCGCGGCCAATCCTGGGTTAGAGAGTCTCTCAGGGGTTGGCCTGGAAGGGGAAATAGAGTGAAATAGTCTGGGCACTTGTTGTTTTGAGGGGTAGCGAAAAGATCGCAACAAGGAGTGCCCCACTTCAGAAAAATCTGATCCACTACAGATTGATTGAGAGACCACTCGTGAGGCATCAGAACAGATCTGCTTAGCCTGTCCGCCAATAGGTTGGACCTGCCGGGGATGTGCGTTGCTATCAGAAACCGCTGAGAAGAGATCGCCCATTGCCAAAGTCTGAGAGCTTCTCGACATAAGGGATAGGACCTGGTTCCGCCTGTTTGTTGATGTACCAGACCACGGACATGTTGTCTGTCTGTACTGCAATAGTCCCGTGGGAAGAAAGTCGCCGAGGGCTTGCAACGTTAAAAGCACTGCTCTCATCTCCAGGACATTTATGTGCAGATGGTATTCTATGGGTTGCCACGTCCGTGGACCATCCTGCCCTGATAATGCCCCCACCCGATCAGGGAGGCATCCGTGGTGACTGTGGCAACTGGAGGAGGGGAACAAAGGGTCGGCCTTGATGAAGAAGAGGGAGGATATCCACCAGCCCAGATGAGCCCTGCAAGACTGTGTCACTAAGATCTCGTGTCTCATCGGAAGATCGTGATATGACCACTGTGTGAAAAGCATCCACTGTAGGAGACGATGTGAAAGCGAGCCAGTGGTAGAAGAACAATGGCCGCAGCCATTAGACCTAGAACTTTCAGGACAAACCTGGCTTTGATCTTTTGCTTTGTAGCAGAAGCGAACAAATTTTTGGATGTCCAGAATTCTTTGATCTGTTAGTCTGGCTAACATTTTGACGGTATTTAACTCTGCCTATAAAGGTGATAGACTGGCAAGGCAGCAGAGAAGATTTTACGAAATTTACTGAAATTCCCAGATTCTTGCAAAGCTGTAGGGTGTAGTCTCTGGACTGAAGAAGCTGACACTTGGTGGTGGCGGAGAGGAGCCAGTCGTCCAAATAAGGAAACACCTGGAATCCTCGACGCCTCAGGTGAGCTGTGACCACTGCCATGCATTTGGTAAACACTCTGGGGCTGAAGTGAGGCCAAAGGGCAGGGCTCTGAATTGGTAATGACTGGTCCCTAGCCGAAGCGGAGAAACCTCCTGAGCGCCTGTGAATCTTTATGTGATAGTACGATCCTGAAGGTCTATAGAGCACATCCAGTTGTCCTTGCCCAGAAAGGGCAGAATGGACTGAAGCGTGACCATCCGGAATCTTGCCTTTTGACAAATCTGTTCAGATTGCTGAGGTCTAATATTGGTCTCCACTCTCCCGCCCTTTGGGGACCAAAAGAATCTTGAGTAGACGCCGGATCCTACTTGGTCTGCCGGCACTGTCTGGACGGCCCTTTTTCTAGGAGTTTTGAAACCTCCTGTTTTGCCAAATCCCTTTGACCGGGTGAGATGTCTGGAAGGGATTGTAGAGGTACGGAAACCTTACGAGGGGATCATGTAACCCTCGGATATAATCGACTGTACCCACTTCTCTTGAGATAGGGATTGCCAGGCTACTGGGTACAGTGAAATCCTTCCCGACTGCCTCCAAGGGTGGACAGTCGGGCAACACCT
The DNA here is from genome assembly GCF_019279795.1 of Protopterus annectens. NCBI lineage: Eukaryota > Metazoa > Chordata > Ceratodontiformes > Protopteridae > Protopterus > Protopterus annectens. The sequence goes on along the minus strand of NC_056748.1, from coordinate 924,688,525 downwards.
CAGGGATGCTGAAAGGGCTTCTCAGGAAGAGACTCCCTGCTGCCCTGGTTCTGAGGACCCCCTGCCTCTAGGGCGGCCTATTATTGTTACCCCTCTGCTTCTGGGGTAAACTGACCACGTGTGTCCGTGTAGCTCCTTGGGCTTTATGGAACCACATCTTCCCCCCTTTCTGACCCTTGGGATATGGTCTAGAAGGAGTGGAAAACTGACTCCAACGGCAGAAAGAGTCTTACCATCCTGCTCACACCTGGTCAAGGTATCCTTCACTTGAGGCCCAACAAAGCCGAACCGTCAAAGGGGGTATTAGTGAAGGACGCCTTAAAGGGGTCCACAAAATTACACAGCCGCATCCAGGCTTGGCGCCTAAGAGCAACTCCTGTGCCTGCGGCCCTGCTCTTCCATCGGCTGCATAAGATATGAGCCGCATAGAGGAGTTAGATATGGAATTCAGGATAGCAAGCTGTGAGGCAATCTTTTCCTGAGCCCCAGCAGCAGAAGGATCCTGGACTACTTCACCCAGTTCTTTGAGAATATCTCTGAAGCCTGCTGAAGTGACAAAGGTAATTCAGCGAACGATAGCAAAGGTCGCTGAAGAAAACATCCGCTTTCCATACCTGTCCATGGTCCTAGAATCCTTATTAGGAGGATGGTCAGGTACTGAAGGATCCGCTAGTTCCTTCTTAGTGGCCCCCGCCACCACCATAGCATCCACACAGACACCTTTGGAAAGCAACTGTTTATCCGACGGGCTGTAATGAACTTGGATGGTCTCCTGGGGACAAGTTCCACAGAATCTGGAGTTACCACGCCTTCGAGCCACTACCTGCATGAGTGGGTCGAAGGCGGGGACAGCCAGGAGGTGGAGGGTCGGGATCCAAAGCCTCCAGGTATACCGACTCATCCTCGGAGGGGTCAATGGAGGCCAATTCCCCTCTGTTTGAGGAGCTCAAGGATGTCTGAAAAGGAGACATCCTCAGAGGGGACCGTGGGAACCCTCCGACTCATCTAAGTCGGTATCAGATGTAGTAGACTCAGGGAGTCTGTGTGTTTCCTCTTACGCCCTCTTCCGAGGGGTTCCCCTGCAGGGTCAGGAGAAACCTCGAAGAGGAGGAAATTCCCAGTGGGGAAACCTGGGGCGATGGATCCCTGGGCCTGAGAGCAAGAGGCTGGCAAGAGGCATCTGCAGGCACTGATGAGGGAGGAGCTAGAGGGATAGACCGTTGACCAGGCTCAGAGGCCAGGACACTCCTCATCACCTCAAAGGCTCCTGGCCCCGGGAGACCGGAACACACCCGCCCTGAAGAAACAGGAATGGTCGGCTCCAAGGAGAGAGAAGGCTCCGAGGCCGATGTCGGCGCCGAGCTTATCAAAGCCGAAGCCCAGAGAGGGAGAGCGGGGTCAGACAAGGGTCCGATGCCACTAGCCCCCTCGGAGCTGACAGTGGAAACCCGACGACCGGATCCCTCCAAAGAAGGTCTCAAGGAGGAGATCGGAGCCGAGGACGATGGAGCCGAAGGATGTATCGGCTCCGGCATCGAAACAGTCGCTGTCCCAAGAAGCTCCGGCTCCGAACTCTGGTGTGGAGTCGGAGGAGGAAGTTCAAGAATTGGGGCTATAGCCGAAGTCTGTTGAGACGGGCTATGGAGCATTTGGGCCAGTGTCTGAGACTTCAACAGCCTGCTTACCACCCTCTCCAAGTCGTGGTCAGACAGCCTGCAAGATCTCGAAGATCGGCTCCGATGGCTCCGCTCCGACAAAAGAGGAGATCCCGGAGCCGAATGGATACTCATAATAGAGGGGACCGAGATCTCTTACGGTCGGCCATCGGAGCCGAAGTCCCTAGAACTCAGATGGAGCCGAGGATTTCTCGGCCCGATGTTGATAAAGTGTCGGCTCCAGCTGGAGCCGACAAGGCCACAGTAGTTAGGGTATCGGAGCCGGCCGGCACCGAATCCACTACTCGAGTAGAAGAAGTATCGCCTCCAGCCGGAGCCGATATCAGCTCCGACGGAGCCACCGGAGGAGGCTTGGACACTGTAGCCTGAACCTTCGGTGGCTTCAGAGGTTTTCCTGACCCTGATTTAGGAGGAGAACCTTCAGGTTTAAGTAAACCTCGGAGGATTAGTTTGTTCCTCCTTTCCTGCAGGACTCTCTGGCTAAAAGCATGACACAACGCACAGGAGTCCTGCAGGTGCAAAGGCCCCAGGCAATAAACACAAGAAGTGTGACCGTCTGTCAGAGACATTTTCTGACAGCACTGGTCACACTTCTTGAAGCCTGAGACCTTGCCTTCTTTAGACATCCTAGAAGGAAGAACACAAACAGTCCCAACAAACACACAAATTAATCCCTTACACAAGCACACAGGAAGGGATAACAGAAAGGGACTAGGCCTGACTAAACTACTTTAGACAAAACTTATAAAAAGGTTGAAAAATAGGGAATAGGGTGGGCTGTAACTAATTACAGACTACACTAACACTAACAGGGAAAATAAACCCCTAACTACACTTTTTCTTACTTGACTAAGAAAAAACTTACCTCAGCTGGCAAAGGAGACCTCTTTCGCTAAGCGGCAAACGAGATCTGAGGTAGTTCCGCCTTGCATCATGGGATATAGGGTTGCCTCGAGCTGGTAAAAGGAGTTCTCGAGCTAAAGCAAGTGCCGAGTCGGAGCCGAGGATCGGCTCCGAACCCATCCAGCAAGAATGAAGGCGAGATTGACAACTTAACATCTGGTCTCCAATCATCATCTTTCTTTGACACTAGGAACATCCTTAAATAAAAAGACTCTTCCCCACTTGGGAAGGAGGAACTGGTTCGGTTAGTCTTTGGGACAGCATGTGATGAAGAACATGTGGAGATAAAACAGTCTGATCTGAAGGATGAGGAAGGGAAAAGGAGGAAATTTCCACCTACTGATATCTGTAACCTTGATGAATAATTTTTAGAACCAATTTTCTGAATTAATCTATTGCCAAAAAAATAAAAATTGAGATTAAGACTTTCTGGAAGGAAAAGGAGGCCAGGGTGGGAATGGGTCACAAGGTTTCTTCAACAGTCATTCAGACATATTGGACTGTCCCTGGTTTTGGGAGGTTAAAGACTTCTTTTTAAAATTCTCTTGCCATTCCTTATTGATCTTAAAATTCTTAAAAATCTATTTACCTGAATTCTGTTTTCTGCCAAAAAATGGAAGAGAGAAAATTCCCTGGACAAATTAGAAGAGGACAGCTGAAAAACAGATTCCCAGGACCAGCTTGCCCTTATCACCACACTTTTTGATCACCTCTGCAGCAGACAGGCCAAATGCTAAACCTCTATCCAAGGAATAATTTAAAATCTCATTTTTATCATCATCAGGAAGGTTCTGACAAACTTCCTTAAAACAGTACCAATTGCCATAAGCCCGGTAGTAGTATTAGTCAGACACACACTGCAAACAACGAGTAGTGACTCATGCAAAAAAAGAAATTAAGTTATGCAAAGCAGATCTTCCCTCAATTAGAAGCAGCAGACAAAACAGTCCTCATACTAACTTTAACTGATTAACTTGACAATTCAAAATTCTGAAAACTTAAGTTGCAGAAGTATACACCCCACCCCACCCCAATCTCACAGAAAAAAACTCCTACAGGGAGAATAAGAAATGGAGCTCTCCTCAGAGTCTGAATCATAAATCAAATGAAAAAACCCTGTATCCATACCTGCATCTTCCTGTTCACATTCAGGATCTTGACTGTCTTCAGAAGAGAGAAATCCCTCTTTCTTTTACCAGAAACTACTTTACAAGAAGAATCAATAGCCTAAGTTAAACTCTGAACCAGACCCAGTAAACTACTCCTGTCTAAATAAATTTGAGGAGTAGATACATGCTTGGTTTTCAGTTTCTTTTTGACAAGAAAATGGAGCCAACCATGTTACTAATTGCAGCAGCTGATTCCGCAATAATGGGTACAACAGGGAAATCTTCACCATTCCCTCTCTCAGGACCAACAAGAGTGGCTTTCAATCATCCACTGAGGGGACACCAACAGCCCCCAAGGATGTGGCTTACCCCAGGTCCACAGTGGCTGCAGGTGGTACACCAGAGGGATCCGGGTAAAAGATGTGTGGTCTGAGGTGCAATAAATGGCCACAGCAGTCACCCACCTGAGTATGATGCAAACTGGTAGCCTGCTGTGCTGACAGAGACTGCATGCTTAACTTTTTATTTTGCTGGAAGGCGGACTGATTTTGGGACAGGTATGCTGTTTTCATGGTCAAGCCAAAATGATCTTTTTTCGCATGGAAGACTAGCAGCAAATGCCAGTAAAACTACCAGTCCACAAAAGTAAAAGCTCTTTCAAACACTGTGTATGACCCATCAAGGAAAAATAAACAAGTTAGTTAAGACTACTTTTAAAATGACAGAAAAAAATGAGTGTGCCATTTAAAACTACATTACAGTCAAGAGACAGTCTTAAAACACAACACTCCTAGCTTTAAAATAACTTTCCTGAAGAGGAAAGTAATAAATCAATAACTTAAAAAAAAAAGAAGTTATGTCTTACCATAACGTTCCATCTGAGTTGTTGATCTTCTTCCAGTCATCATTGATGGGTACGGTTCCGAACCCTCGGAACAGAGTCGGCTAAATACCAAGCTAGCGTACACCAAACTCTCGAGCCATGCTGCTACCCACAATGCCCTTCATCCCATACCTCAGATCGAGTTTGCAGAACATATAGTAGAAACATATATCAGAAACAGAAACAAAGGCAGAGGCTATCTCTGCACAAACACCCTAACACACCAAAACGACCCGAAGATCCGCCAGGAGCCGTTGGCGGGGGAAGGTGGGAGGGTGTGACGAATGGAAGATGATCAACAACTCAGATGGAACGTTATGGTAAGACATAACTTCTTTATCTGAAGTTGTTAATCTTCTTCCATTCCTCACTGATGGGACCGAGTCCCTAGCTACTACAGAATCTGGGTGGCCCTCACGGAAGAACATTCCGGAGAACCATAGAGCCAAAGGCAGCTCTTACCCTGGAGATCAGATCCAATTTGTAATGCTTGATAAAGGTATGGGGTTTAACCCAGGTGGCAGCTGCACATATATCATCCATGGAAGCCCTAGCATGAAAGGCGACAGAAGCTGCCACAGCTCTAGTGGAATGAGGTTTAATGCGGCCAGGAGCCGATTCCTCCTCCAGAGAATAAACAAAGGAGAAGCAATCCCCTAAGCCATTTAGACAAGGTAACCTTAGACACTGCCGATCCCTTTCTAGAGCCCGCAAAGGCAACGAAAAGCTTATCTGACTTTCAAAATGACTTTGTCCTGTCCAAATAAAAACGCAACTGTCTGTGGACATCCAAGGAATGGAGACAGTATTCCCCTTTGTTATTATAATTAGGGAAAAACACGGGCAACTCAATGGACTGATTAATAGAGAATTCCAAAACCACCTTGGGTAAGAAAGTGGGACTGGTGCGAAGTGATACTCTTGTTCTTATGGAAGATCAAATAAGGACTCAATGCATAATGCTTGCAGTTCTGATACACGTCTAGCTGAAGTAACCGCCACCAGAAACAAGGTCTTCCAGGACAGAAACTTCACATCACAGACTGCAGCCGGCTCGAAGGGAGGTAGAGTCAAAATTTGAAGCACCCTAGACAGATTCCATTATTCCACAGGTTGCCTAATGGGAGGTCTAGAATGAATTACACAGAAGAGAAGAAATAGGAATTCTGTCTGAACCATCATGGAAATTGGAGATGGCAGCTAGATGCACTCGAATCGTAGCTGCAGAAGCCCCGTTAAGGAAAAGCTCGGTCAGGTATTAAAGAACCGTAACTGCTGGAACAGAAACAGGATCCAGACACAGCTCTTGTCCCCACAAGGAAAAACGTTTCCACTTGTCTTCATAAAGTTTTCTGGTAGAAGGTCTGTGGGAGGCCAAAATAATATTCTGTACCGGAGAAGAGAGTGATTCAAGCCTGGCTACTAACGGAAGTGGAGCAACCAAGCTGTCAGTTTGAGCGTGGCCAGATTTGGAGACGACAACCCTTGGGGGTGAGAATGAGATCCTGACGGAAGTCTAGAATCCAAGGAGGTCGGAGCAGGTGTGGCTGAAGAAAGGGGAACCAAATCTGATGGGGCCAGAACGGAGCAATGAGAATCATTCTGTTTCTCAACCAAGTAGCTTTCCTTAAGACCAAAGGTATCAAGGGGATGGGAGGATAAGCGTACAGGAGACCCATGGGCCAATCGAGAGTCAGAGCATCTCTCGGGGACTCCCCCTGCAGAGGAAAGAGGGCAAAGTAGCTGCTGCACTTTGTATTGGAGGGGGAGGCAAACAGATCGCAGCAAGGCCTGCCCCAGCGGCTGCAAATTTCCTCCACCACTCTCGGGTTGAGAGACCACTCGTGAGGGAGCAGGATGCATCTGCTCAGCCTGTCCGCAATCATGTTGGAACTCCCCGGGATGTGGGTAGCAATCAGGAAACAGCTGGAAGCTATCGCCCACTGCCAAATTCTCATAGCTTCGCAGCAAAGGGGGTAACATCTGGTCCCTTCCTGCTTGTTGATGTACAACAGACATGTTGTCGGACTGGACTGCAATCGGTCCGAGAGGAAGAAGAGGGTGGAGAACTTGTAAACCCAGTAACACAGCTCTGAGCTCTAGAACGTTGATGTGTAAGTAGACTTCTAGAGGAGACCACGTGTCTTGAACAGATTTTCCCTGAAAATGGTGGCCCCCCCCCACCCTATCAGAGAAGCGTCCGTAGTCACCGTGGCGCTGGGCTGAAGAGGTTGAAAGGGGCGACACCAAAGACGTTCGTCCATTCTCATCCACCAGAGGCGATCCTGTTTGCAGAGATCGGTGATGCGGATTAGTGCGTTCAACGGATGTTGATTGTGTATCCATTGAGTTTGAAGAAGCCACTGTAACAAGGCACATATGAAGCCTGGCCAATGGAACAATGGGAATGGTTGCCACCATGGAACCCAGAGCCTGCAGAACTTCCATTGCAGACACTTTCCTGCGGTCGAGTATCATTGTGTTCTCAGTCTTAAGAGCCTGTGATGAGGAAGAGATATTAGGCCGAGCTGAGTGTTGAACATAGCCCCTATGAATTCCAGTTGTTGTGAGGGCTGAAGGTTTGATTTTTCCCAGTAGATAGTAATACCCAGAGACTACGCCAGAGACAGAGTGTGGCGAAGGGCCCTGGTCAGTAGACGCTCGGTGGGGGTGGAGAGGAGCCAATTGTCCAGATAAGGAAATGCATGGAATCCGTGAAGTCTCAAGTGAACTGTTACCACTGCTACACATTTTGTGAACACTTTGGGGACCGTTGAGAGACCAAAAGGCAGGGCTCTAAATTGAAAAGGATTGGCTCCCAACCGGAAGCGCAAAAGTCTCCTACAGTGTTTGTCCATTTTGATGTGGTAATACGCATCCCGGAAATCTAAAAAACACATCCACACACCTTCCCGTAGGCATGGAAGGATGGACTGAATAGTGACCATGCGGAACATGGTCTGTATAACTGACTCATTCAAACGACTGAGATCCAGGATGGGCCTCCAGTCCCCTTCTTTTCTGGCACCAAAGAGTCTGGAGTAGAACCCTAATCTGCACTGATCTGGGGGGACCTTTTGGATGACTCGCTTTAAAAGAAGCTTCTTGATTTCGGAAGCTGCCTCCTCCCTTTGACTGGGTGGTATGTCGGGAAGGGAGAATTGAGGTCTTGGAAAGGATTTGAGGGGAACGTGATGGCCTTTGGTGATAATTCTCTGCACCCATAGATAGTCGGTAATGGAGGACCAGGCTGCTTGGTGCAGAGAGAAACGTGCCCTGACTGCTTCCAGAGGAAAGCTATCGGGCAACTCTTCAAGAGCGCTGATAGGGCCTAGCGGAGAAAATCTCTGGAGCCCTGATTCCAGTAATCCTCTCAGCCCCTAAAGGGACGTCTTCCACCGTCGGACCCAACTCTGCCTCTGGAGGAGTCCTCGCCACGTGCGTCACGAAAGAAACCTTGCGACTTCTTGTGCCACAACTTTCCACTCCTATGGTTCCTGGAGAAGGAACACTGAGGTTTGGAGAAGCGCAGGCCCACGGCAAACTAGGTCTTTTCATCCTGCTCGCACCTGGCCAAAGTATCCTTGACCTTAGAACCAAAAAGTGAGGAGGGCTCAATAGGGGCGTTCAAAAAGGAAGACTTGAAGGAATCCAGTAGGTCAGAAATGCGCATCCAGGCATGATGTTGGACAACCACGCCAGCACCTGCTGCTCTAGCTGCTCCTTCGATTGTGTGGGAGAGCAACCTCATGGAGGAATTCAAAATCGCTTCAAAAGTGGCAAGTTGGGAACCACTTTGTCACATGCTCCATCAGACACTTGACCCGCGAGGCTACCAGAGAGTTTGAAAATAAGGTCTCTCTGGAGTCTCGTAAAGTGTGCCAAGAAATTTAACGAATGCATGGCAAAGGTCACTGCAGCAAAAACTTGCTTCCCTAATCTGTCCACCATCTGAGACTCCCTGTTGGGTGGATGAACAGCAGGACCCTCTTCTGCCAAGTCCTTCTTTGTGGCTGCCACCACCACAGCGTCTACTGGCAAGCCTTTCGACCAATGGAGTTGATCCTCTGGAGGAGAAAGTACCTTGTCTGATGATCTGAGGATAGCTTCTACTGAATCCGGACTCCAACGATCGCTGCACGATAAATTTGACCAACTCATCTGCAGGAGGGGTCACCCAGGACGTAGTGGGCCAGGAACGGAAAGCTTGTAGGAATACGGATTCCTCCAGGGGAAGGGGTGGAAGATTTCCAGTCACCCCGCTGGCTCAAAATCTCCAAGATGTCCCGAAAGGAAACAGTCAGGGGGTGATCTAGGGGAACCTTCCCCATCATCGTAATCCGTATCCTCAGTAAGGGACTCTCTAGGTGAGCCCATGAGTTTTCTTTTGCACACCCTCTTCCGAGGGGGCTCTTTGGTGGGAATGTTCGAAGAGGCCTTGGAAAGGGGGGTGCTTTGGATTAGTGGTCCCATGCTAAAGGCTGGCGATGGCTGAGTTAGGGGGGAACCAAAGGCGGAGCTGAAGGAGGAGGACTGCTAACCGCCAGCACCCTTTCCATAAACCGGAAGGCAGGCCCACCAGAAGAGGGATGGAAGCCCGGAACCGAAGAGGGCTGAATCGGAACCAGGGTCACACCCCACTCTGAATGGCCCACCTCCAAAACTGTAGTTTGAGAGGGGTTCAATGCGGATATAACTCTCTGATCAGAGATGGGAACAGAAAAGGCTGTCTGTGCCGGGGCCGGAACCGAATATTCCACCACCGAAGCAAAGGGTTGAGTAAGGTGGGCTGTTGTCGGAACAGACACCCACCAGGGCTTAGATGCTTCAGGCATCATAGTAGTCGGTGCTGAAGGAAGGGGTCCCATTGAAAACAATGGGCAAGGGGGCCTTGGAACCGAAAGAGCCCCATCATGAGAATACAAAGGAGTCGAAGGAGGAAAAATCCCAACAGCCGGAGTGGAACAGTGTCTGGAGATTCCTCTTGCAGTCAATAACTGATCCATGAGACGAACAATGTCTATTTCGGACACACTCCTGGCAGACCTAACCGATATCCCAGAAAGGGGATTCGGGCCGGTCCAGAAAGGGACTGTAGGCTTGCCCGGCAAACTGATCCACAGAAGACGAATACCTGGTCTATGGTAAGGAACTCAACGGAGCCGAGGATTCTGATTTGAACTGCGTCAACTGTAAGGTCGGCACCGAGAGGGAACTCTGAGCCGAAGTCACAATCGGGGTAGTAGTCAAAATCGGATCCGAGGTCGTCTGAGCTGGTGCCTGTAAAGGCGAGGTCGGTGCCGAAGTGTCCAGCGGAACCGAAGTAATCAGCGGTTCAGTAGTCGTCGGTGCCGAGCCCAGAACAGACAGTTCAGACTTCCCAGAAACTGCGCTTGGTGCAGAAATCAGTGGCACAGAGGCAACGAGCCGATGCTCGGAGGAAGACCTACCGGCCTTAGATCAATGATTTTTGCCCCTGTCACCGGCCGATGAAGAGGGGTCTGAGCGGGGGACGCTTCTTATCCTTGACTGGATGGGTTGAGACCTCCACATAAATAGCCTCCGAGAAAGGAGAGGAAAGCAATCCTTTCAAAATCAACTTGTTGCGCCGTTCATTCAATGTCCGTTGACGAAAACTCGCACAAATATCACATGGGGGAGTCGCAGAATGGTGCGAAACACCCAACAATAAACGCATTTAAAATGCATGTCGCTGCTCGGGAATTTACCACTGCACGACGTGCAGTGTTTAAAACCTGAAGTACCCTTTTTCTCAGACATACTAACACTCAGACAGAGAAGAGGAGGAGAAAAAAGGCCAGACTACCAGCAATGGTTTGAGGAGTTGCCACAAGGGTGGTAAAAAGTAAGAAAAGGCAAGAAAATACCAACAATGGTAAGAAAAGGAATACCTGTGGGTGGAGCTAGACTATTAAGAAAGACACTAGTAGAGAAATTATTAGAAAAATACACAGTTTAAGTCAAGACTACTTAGCTGGAGAACTCTGTGAAAACGCTGCTATATGGCTGCGCGGCAAACGAGATCTGAAGTATGGGATGAAGGGCATTGTGGGTAGTAGCGTGGCTCGAGAGTTTGGTGTATGCTAGCTTGGTATTTGGCCAACTCGGTTCTGAGGGTTCGGAACCGTACCCATCAGTGAGGAATGGAAGATGATTAATAATTAGAAGTTATGTACCTACCATAACGTTCCATGTTAGTTGTCTTCTCTCGCCTTCTTTCTTGCTGGATGGGTTCGGAGCCGATCCTCGGCTCCGACTCGGCACTTGCTAAGCTCGAGAGTCACTTTTACCAGCTCGAGGCAGCCCCATATCCCATGATGCAAGGCGGTAAGTACCCAGATCTCGTTTGGACCTAGAGGGAAAACTACCTAGCATAAAAAAACTTTCCACTAAGGAAAGAAGAGCAAATAGCCTAAAAAGGCTGTAAGGGGAAACCAGATAACTAAACTAACTGGTGCCCAAAGAAAAAAAATCTTTCAGAGCCAAGGGAGATCAAGATCTGTCCAGGCAAGGGGGTAGGAGGAAGGGTCGCAAGAAAGAAGGCGAGAGAAGACAACTAACATGGAACGTTATGGTAGGTACATAACTTCTAAATGTTAAGTTGTCAATCTCGCCTTCATTCTTGCTGGATGGGACCGCGTCCCTAGCACCTCTATCCTGGGTGGCTCAATGGAACAGACTCTTGAGAACCGTGGAACCAAAACTGGCTCTATCCCTGGAGGCCAAATCCAATTTGTAATGAGAAACAAAGGTATGAGGAGTGGCCCAAGTGGCTGCTGCACAAATGGTATCTAAGGGTAGCCTAGCTGAAAGGCTGTAGAAGTGTCTAGGCCTCTAGTGGAATGTGCCTTTGGTTTTGAGCACAGCTGTTTGCCCCTAAGTTGATAAATGTCAGAAATGGTGGAAGATAGCCATCTAGACAAGGTCACTTTGGAAACAGGGAGGCCTTTCTTATTTTCAGCATAAGAAAGAAAGAGCTGATCAGACTTCCTGAATTGTTTTGTTCTGTCCAAATAATATCTGAGTTGGCGGTGAACATCAAGATAATGTAATTTTTGTTCCGATCTGTTGGAATAATTAGGAAAAAATACCAGGAGATCAATGGATTGATTTAAATTTGTTTTTGAAGCAACCTTGGGCAAAAAGGATGGATTAGTTCTCAAGGATACTCTGTCCCTGTGGAAGACCAAATATGGGGGATGAACAGAGAGGGCATGAAGTTCTGACACTCTCCTAGTCGAGGTAATAGCGACAAGGAAGAGTGTCTTCCATGAAAGAAACTTTAGAGAGCATGAAGCAGCTGGCTCAAAAGGAGGAAGAATTAAGGATGTCAGCACTAGATTTAGGTCCCATTGAGGAGGAGGACTCCTGACAGGAGGTTTGAGGAGAAAAACTCCTTTCAAAAAAGCTCTACAAAGCTTGTGGGACATAATGTTGTGATCTGCAAACCAGACATGAAAGTTCGAGATTGCAGCCAACTGAACTTTAACCGTGGAAGATGAAGAACCCGAGTGAAAGATTTCCGCAAGAAAATCCAAAACTGCATGAACAGGGGCAGTAAAGGGATCTATGTTCCTTGATTTCGCCCAAAGGGAGAAATGTTTCCCCTTGCTAGAGTAAATCCTTCTAGTAGAGGATTTAAGGGAAGCCACTATGATATCCCTAACAGGGTTAGAGATCATAGGAAGCCTGGCTAAGGAAGGAAGTGGAGCAACCAAGCTGTGAGGTTGAGAGAAGGAATGGACCGGTGCAGCTGACCCGATTGGTGGATCAGAAGATCTGGCACTGGGTCCAGATGCCACGGCTGCACTAAAAGATGACGATGAAGGAACGGAAACCAAATTTGTCGAGGCCAATACGGGGCAATGAGAATCATTTTGGCTCTCAAAACGGTAGCTTTCTGGAGTACCTGTGTTATCAATGGAAAGGGAGGAAAGGCATAAAGAAGTCCCTGGGGCCAATCTTGGGTAAGAGCGTCTCTGGGGGGATGGCCCGGAAGTGGGAAGAGAGAGAAGAAGGCTGGGCATTTGCTGTTTTGGGGAGTAGCAAAAAGATCGCAACATGGGCGGCCCCACTTCTGAAAAATCTCATCCACTATAGATTGCTTGAGAGACCACTCGTGAGGCATGAGAACAGCTCTGCTCAATCTGTCCGCTAAAATGTTGGTTTTCCCAGGGATATGCGTTGCTACCAGAAACCGATGAGAGGAGATCGCCCATTGCCAAAGTCTGAGAGCCTCTCGACACAAGGGGTAGGACTTGGTTCCGCCCTGCTTGTTGATGTACCACACTAAGGACATGTTGTCCGTGTGAACTGCAATCGTTCCCAAGGGAAGAAAGTCGTTGAGGGCTTGCAGCGTAAAAAAGCACTGCTCTCATCTCTAGGACATTTATGTGCAGGTGGTATTCGAACGGTTGCCACGTCCCATGAACCATCCTGCCCTGATAATGACCCCCCCACCCGATCAGGGAGGCATCCGTAGTGACTGTGGCTACCGGGGCCGGGGAAACAAAGGGTCTGCCCTGATGGACCTGGGGAGAAGAAATCCACCAGGATAGGTGGTTTTTGCAAGTTTGTGTGACCAGAATCTGGTGACGCATGGGAAGCTGTTGGAAGGACCACTGGGTGAACAACATCCACTGAAGGAGACGCATGTAAAAACGGGCCAAAGGAAGGAGAGTAATGGCAGCTGCCATGAAGCCCAATACTTTTAGGACCAGTCTGGCTTGCACCTTTTTGCTGGCAAGGATGATCCGCACATGGTTTTGGATATCTAGGATTCTCTGGCTTGTGAGGTTTGCTGACATCCGAACAGTGTCTAAATTTGCGCCTATAAAAGTAATAGACTGGCAGGGCAATAAGGAGGATTTTTCGTAGTTGATTGAAATTCCTAATTGAGTGCAAAGATTTAGGGTGTAATCTCTGGCTTGGAGAAGTTGATGCCTGGTGGTGGCTGAGAGGAGCCAGTCGTCGAGATACGGAAACACCTGGAATCCTTGACGTCTCAGGTGAGCCGTGACCACTGCCATGCATTTGGTGAACACTCTGGGGGCTGTAGTGAGACCAAAGGGCAGGGCTCTGAATTGAAAATGACTGGACCCCAGCCGAAAGTGGAGAAACCTTCTGGAGCGTCTGTGGATTTTTATGTGATAGTACGCATCCTGAAGGTCTATTGAGCACATCCAGTTGTCTTTGCCTAAGAAGGGCAAAATCGATTGAAGTGTGACCATCCAAAATCTTGCCTTTTTCAGACTGGAGTCTGCTGAGGTCCAATATTGGTCTCCAATCTCCCGTCTTTTTGGGAACCAAAAAGAACCTTGAGTAGATTCCGGGCTCTGAATGGTCTGTTGGAACTGGCTGAATGGCCCTTTTTTGTAGAAGCTTTGATACTTCTAATTTTGCGATTTCCCTTAGACCGGGTGGAACATCTGGAAGGGAATTTTTGTGAGTGAAGGGACTTTCCTCGAAAGGAATCTTGTAACCCTCGGATATGATCGACTGTACCCATTTGTCTTGTGAAAGGGAAAGCCAGGCTTCTGGGTACAGCGATAATCTTCCCCCGACTGCCTCCAAGGATGGACAGTCTGGCAACACCTCAGGGATGCTGGAAGGGCTTGTCAGAGAGAGGCTCTCTGCTGCCCTGGTTCTGCGGACCCCCTCTGCCCCTAGGGCGGCGTCTATTATTATTACCCCCTCTGCCTCTAGGGGTAAACTGACCACGTGTCTGGCGTGACTCCCTGAGATTTACGGAACCACATCTTTCCCCCCTTCTGTCCTTTAGGGTAAGGCCTAGAAGGGGTGGAAAAACGGACTCCTATGGCAGAAAGAGTCTTGCCGTCTTGCTCACACCTGGTCAACGTATTCTTCACCTGAGGACCAAACAATGTTGACCCATCGAAGGGAGAGTTTGTGAAGGACGCCTTAAAGGGATCTGCAAAATTACAGAGCCGCATCCAGGACTGATGTCTAAGAGCCACTCCTGTCCCTGCAGCTCTACTCGCTCCATCTGCTGCATACGAAATTAGCCGCATGGAGGAGTTGGTTATGGAGTTAAGGATTCGTAGCTGAGAAGCAATCTTGTCCTGAGCCCCTGCAGCTGTAGGATCCTGTACTACTTCACCTAATTCTTTAAGGATGTCCCTTTGAAGTCTGGTGAAGTGACATAAATAGTTCAGCGAACGCATGGCAAAGGTCACTGAGGAAAACATCCGCTTATCATACCTGTCCATGGTCCTAGAATCCTTGTTAGGAGGATGGACTGGTACGGAAGGATCTGCAAGTTCCTTCTTGGTGGCAGCCGCCACAACCATGGCATCAACAGGGACACCTTTTGTAAGAAATTGTTTCTCGGAAAGGGCTGTAATAAATTTAGAAGGCGTCTTGGGAACTGGTTCCACGGAATCAGGAGATGCCCACGCCTTCTGAGCTATCACCTCCATGAGGGGGTTGAAAGGCGGAGACACCCAGGAGGTGGAGGGTCGAGATCCAAACGCCTCTAGGTATACCGACTCATCCTCGGAGGGATTAATGGAGGGCCAGTTTCCCCTCTGTTTTAGGAGTTCTAGGATGTCTGAAAAAGAGACATCCTCAGAGGGGGATCTTGGGGACCCCTCCGACTCATCTAAGTTGGTATCTGAAGTTGTAGACTCAGGGGAGTCTAGGTGCTTCCTCTTACAGGTCCTCTTACACGGAGGGTCTCCTGACGGATCAGGAGAATCCTCGGAAGAGGGGGTTCTTCCCAGTGGGGAAACCTGAGGCGGTGGATCTCTCTGTCCGGGAGCAAGAGAGTGGGAAGAGACATCTACAGGCACCATAGAGGGAGGAGCTAAGGGGATAGACTGCTGACTGAGCCCGGGGGCCAGCACACTCCTCATCACCTCGAGGCTCCTCCCAGGGAGATCGGAGAGACCCGCTCCAAGAAACAGGGGCTCCGGCCCACCGAAAGGGAAGGCTCGAGGCAGATGTCGGAGCCGAGCTCACTAAGGCGAGCCCCGAGGGAAGAGCAGGGTCGGACAAGGGTCCGATGCCACTCACCCCTCGGAGCAGACCAGGAAGCCCGACCACCAGATCCCTCCAAGGAAGGTCTCGAGGAGGAGATAAGAGTAGAAGCTGAAGGAGCAGAAAGGGTGGTATCTGTCCCAGCCATAGCAGTGACTATTCCAATAGACTCCGGCTCCGAGCTCTGGAGGAGAGTCGAAGGAGGAACTTGAAGAGGGTGTGGACTAGTAGTCGTCTGTTGAGACGGACTATGAAGCATTTGGGCTAGTGCCTGTGATTTTAACAATCTGCTTACCACTCTCTCCAAATCATGGTCTGAGAGCCTGGAAGACCTAGATGATCGGCTCCGATGGCTCCGCTCCGAAAGAAGAGGAGAGGTCGGAGCCGACAGTATCGGCTCCAAAGAGGGAGGCCTGGAACGCTTCCTCGACTGAACCATCGGAGCCGAAAAACCCTCGGTTCCAGACGGAGCCGACAACTTATCGGCTTCCAAGCCTGGTCAAAGACGTATCGGCTCTGGCCGGAGCCGATACAGGCAAGGAAACAATGGTATCGGAGCCGGCTGGCGCCGATACCAAAGCCTTAGACACATGGTGGTCGGAGCCGGTCGAAGCAGACACCAATGTGGCAGTTAAAGTATTGGCACCGATAGCCATCGGTGCCGAAGATTTGGTCAAAATAAGATCGGCTCCAGCTGGAGCCGATCTCGACTCCAAAGGAGTCGGAGCCAGGGCCGAAGGCTTAGTAGCAGAAGCCTGGGCCTTGGAAGTCTTAGAGGGCTTGCCCGAAGTAGACTTGGCCGGGGAGCCCTCCGGTTTAAGTAGTCCTCTTAAAATTAATTTATCCTTTCCTGCAGGACTCTCTGGCTGAAAGAGTGACAAATAGCACAGGAGTCCTGCAGGTGGAGGGGTCCCAGGCAATAGATACAAGAAGTGTGACAGTCTGTCAGACATCTTCTGACAGCACGAGTCACACTTCTTGAAGCCTGAGACCCTCTGTTCTTTGGACATAGTGAGCACACACACAACACTACTCACACAGTCCCAGATTCAGAAATTTAACTTAAAATGGGGAAAAAATAAACCCACACACATACCCTGACAGGAAGGGATGGGAGGGGATTGAAGGCCCGACTAAATAAAAACAACTAGGGAAAGAGAAAACTAGAACTAGAGACCCTACAACTATCTAAAAGTGTCAAACAAACTAATATACAAGAGAAAAAAAAGGAATGGGGTGACTAAAATTTGTATGACAAATTACTTACCAAGAGCTGGTAAAAGGAGTACCTAATCAGCGAAGCGGCAAACGAGATCTGGGTACTTACCGCCTTGCATCATGGGATATGGGGCTGCCTCGAGCTGGTAAAAGTGACTCTCGAGCTTAGCAAGTGCCGAGTCGGAGCCAAGGATCGGCTCCGAACCCATCCAGCAAGAATGAAGGCGAGATTGACAACTTAACATCTTCAGATTGGAAGTTCTCTCTCCCAAAGTGAATGTACAGTTGTGTACACTTAACATAAATGCAGATGTTGAAGTGTATTCACTGTTGCAGTCATTACATTTGGGTTATCTGCTTGCAGTAGCCCTCAGTCGGCCTGATTAACACACTCTTGGGTCCTGCGTCGGATGCTGTCCCTTCTTCCATGACGTTAGGTCGTCAGGGGTATAAAACATGCAGCCGATGCCATTACATCGTTTTTTCTTGCCCCAGATGTCAGGTGCCCCCCTAATGGGAAGCAATTAAATCTGTAATTACAAGGATGTACCTCCAACAAAAAAGCAAATACACCAAAAAGCTTTTTGAGCATAGTAAGGGAGAGTAGAGATATAGCCAAAAGAAGAAAGGGGGCTGGAGGGAGGGGTAACCAGGAATGCAACAGTGACTACACTCGAACATCTACATTTATGGTAAGTGTACACAACTGTACTATGTTCTTCGTGTTTCACTGTTGCAGTCATTACATTTGGGTAGATTCCCAAAGCTAAGATTGGGAGGAGGAATTTAAATAGAATTAGGACCAGCTATAAAACCCTGCAAGACTGCAGTGGCAAAGCCAGCTCTGGATATAGAGAAAATTGGCAAATGATAATGCTTGGTGAAAGTATGTACAGAACTCCAGGTAGCAGCTTCTAGGATGTCCCTGGTAGGAACGCCCCTGAGAAAGGCTATGGAGGTAGATGCAGCCCTGGTTGAATGGGGTCTGATGCCCTGTGGGATAGGTTTTCCATGGTGCTTGTAGCAGAAATGAATGCAGTGGACTATCCATTTTGAAATGGTTTGCTTTGAAATAGCTTTCCCATTTGTCCCTGCAGCAAATGCCACCAGCAGTTGTTCAGATTTCCTTTGAGGTTTAGTCCTGTCCAAGTAAAATCTAAGCTGTCCGTAAAATCTAAGCTGTCCGTGCACTTCTAAGGAGTGCAGTATCCGTTCCCCTTTGTTCTGTGGGTTAGGAAAGAAGGTAGGCAAATGAATGGACTGATTAAGAGCCACACTGGATACCACCTTGGGCATGAAGGAGGGGATTGGTTCTGAGGGAAACCCTGTCCGCATGAAAGATGATGAAAGGCTCTACTGCCATAAGGGTCTGTAATTCAGATACCCTTCTTGCAGAAGTGATTGCTAAAAGGAAAGCTGTTTTCCAGTAAAGGAATTTTAAATCTGCAGTAGCAGCTGGCTCGAAAGGAGGAAGAGTGAGTTTCTCCAAGACAAAGTTAAGGTCCCAGGCTGGAGTTGGAGCCCTCCTGGGTGGCCTTAAATTGTTGGCCCCTCTGAGGAACTGCTTGCGTAGTGGGTGAGAGAAGAGGGGAGATTCTGTGCTGTAATGAGCCCAAGGCCACAGAAATACCTCACTAAAAGAATCATAGGCCTAAAGCAGATGCCCTATGCTGACCGCCTTAAAAAACTCCAGCTATACTCTGTCGCATATAGTCTACTCAGAGGCGATCTTTGCTTAACATACAAGGCCATGTCAAACCCAGAGCTGTTGGATATGCTACACTTAAAGAAATCCCAATCCCTCAGACGCTCCAGGGATCTAAACCTTGTCATCACAATAAACAAAACATGCTGGAGGGATAGATTCCTGACCCAGAGACTCCCCAGACTCTGGAATAGATTGCCCATACATGTCAAGCAGAGTGCCTTTTTGGTCCTCTTCAAAAGGAACCTTGACAATTGGATGGGAGAAAGGAAATTCACCCCGGGGATCACGTCAGTCGCCCTGCTAGACAGGGGTCCAGGGAAGTAAATAAATAGTGTGGGAAGAAATAGACAGGGAATTGTTATGTCTAGGCTTGTATAGGCCCTAGGGCTGATAGCCTAGTACCAACCTATGAACCTATAAATGGCTGAGGCATAAATTTTGATGGAGGAAAAGGACAAGCCCTTATGAAGCATCTCAGTCAAGTATTGTACAATCTGAGGTAGATTGGGCACTGCTGCGCTCATCCCTTGAGATTGATTCCAGGCACAAAATCTTTTCCATGTTGCAGCATGAGATTTTCTAGTACTAGGCCTCCTTGCCTCTAAAATGATATCCATCACTGATTTACTAAGGGATGGTAAAGGAGAGATTAGGTAATTAGCCAGGCTGCTAGGTTCAGGGTTTGCAGCCGAGGGTGCAGAATCTGGTTCTCCTGCTGGGACAACAAGGAAGGAGTCTGAGGCAGGTGCCATGGGGCCAAGCATGACGCACTGCGCAAGAGGGGGTACCAGTGTTGACATGGCCAGTCTGGTGCAATTAAAATCATCCTTGGCTTGTCCTGTTTGATCTTAAGTAGTACCTTGGAGAGCAAAGGCAGAGGAGGAAAGGCATAAACTGATAAGTTTTTCCAGCTGAAGGATAGAGCATCCACTTTCCAAGCTAGCTTGTGGGGAATCCTTGTGCAAAATTTGTCCAACTGACGGTTCTGGGGGGAGGCAAACAGGTCGATATCTAGGCTCCCCCACTTGCTTGTCAACATGTTGAAAGTCCTTGGTTCCAGTTTCCACTCGTGTGGGTCCATAAGGTTTCTGCTTAGACCATCTGCCAGTGTATTTAGTTTTCCTGGCAGGAATTGAGCTTGTAGAGTCACTTGGTAGCTCAAGGCTGTCTTCCACAATGACATGGGTAGTCTGCAAAGGGGTTAAGAATGTGCACCTCCCCCCTGCTTGTTTGTGTAAAACATGACAGTAGTGGTGTTGTCCGTCTTTACCATTAGTTGTCCTGGAAGAATGTGGTCAGAGCATTCTGTACAGGTAACATTTCCCTTTGATTTATGTGCAGGTGCATTTGACTTGGGTTCCATTTGCCCTGAATGCACTTCCCTGCCAGGTAAACCCCCCCCCCATGCATAGTCTGATGTGTCTGTTGTTAAGGTTTGGGCGGCAGAGGGTAGTGTGAATGGTAGTCCCCGGTTCTGGTGGCAGGCCTCTGCTCACCAAAGGAACTCCAGGCGTAGGCAAGGTATGATGGGAATCATTGCTTCTAGATCCTATGAATGTTGACACCATAGGCTTTTGAGATACCATTGTAGTTTCCTCATATGCAGTTTTGCATATGGAATTAGAAGAATGCAGGAGGCCATGAACCCCAAGGCTTGCAGTATTTGCCTTGTAGATTTTTTGTGGCCACTTGTTTGAAGTAGGTTGTCAAATGAATCCGTTTCTCTGGCATGAGAAAAAACATCTGGGAAGTTGTATTCAAGCTTGCTCCCAGGAATATAATTTGTTGACAGGGTACCAGGTGTGATTCTTTTCATTTATGGTGTACCCCAGACAAGTCAGCACCCTTTGAACAAAGGCCAGATGATTCAAAAGTATGTCCTGGCTTTCTGCCTGAATTAGACAATCGTCCAGGTATGGGTATATTTGAATATTTCTTTGCCTGCAAAGTGCAATGACTGGAGCTAGGCACTTTGTGAATACCCTGGGCGCAGTAGATAAGCCAAAGGGCAGTGCAGAGAACTGATAGTGCATGTAGCCTACTTTGAAGAGTAGGTATCTTCTGCAAGACTCCCTGATAGGGATGTGCAGGTATGCTTCTTTTAAGTCTAGTGTTGCCAACCATGCATCTTTGCCTAGCATAGGAAGCAGCTGGTGAGTCAGCATTTTGAATTTTGGAATCACCAGAAAGGTGTTTAGAGTAGAAAAGTCCAGGATAGGATTGCCATGGAGCTCTCCTGGGAGGCCTTAAATTTTTGGCCCCTCTGAGGAACTGGGCACCAGGAAAATTCTCTAATAGAAACCTTGTCCCTTTTCCTCTTCTGGTATCAACTGACTAGCCCCCATGCTTAAGAAAGAGAACTTGATTTTGGGCCTCTGCCCACTGATTTGGGGGTAGATCTGGTCACCCGCTTGGTGTTGGTAACGGGTGGAAGTGAAATCTGTATCCTTAAGACACTGCATTTAAAACCCATTTGTTCTGGGTAATGAGTTCCCAGTTTTTGGCCTGCACACCAATCTTTCCGCCTAAAGGAGCATTCAGTTGGGAAGTGCTTGGAAGTTTTAAAAGCAAGTTATTGAGAGAGTTTTCCATAGGAAGAGTCTTACAACTCCCAGATTTGAGTACGGAAACCCCCCACTGCTTAGTCTTGTGTGTCCCCTGGGACTGAAATCTGGGGTTTCTGCTGTGTCTAGGTTTGGCTTGAGAAGGCCTGGATAGGGATGGAAAGGACCAATTCTTATAGGGCCAATGCCTACTAAATCTAGGAGGCTGAACTTGCAAGAAATCTTTAACAGTTTGCATAGATTTAGCTTTATCTTCCATCTTTTTAAGAACTTCCTCAGCTTTGTTGCCAAACAGGCGGTCCTGATTTAAGGGAGCATCCGATAGTTTAGTTTTAACATGATCAGGCAAAGACTGCTCCTTAAGCCAAGCATGCCTTCTGAGCACAGACCCAGTAACAGCAGCCCTGCAAGAGGCCTCTAATGAATCAAATCCACATTGCAAGGTATGTTTACCAACCTGTTAAGCAGAATGCATTAAATCCTGTAATTCTTTACTTTCAGCACAGTCAGGAGTCAACATCATTTTCTGTTTAAGCAACCCAATAACATGTTGTTGATGCTTTAACATATGAAACTCGCAGTTTAAAGCCCTAATGGCCAAGGTTGCAGAAGTGTAAACCTTCTTACCCCATCTATCCAGCGCCTTGGAGTCTCTTTCAGAAGGGGTAGGATTTTTAGCAGTAGAAGCCTTAATGCCCTTGGGTCCCTGTGAAATAGTCTCTGGATTCGCAATAGGATTTTTAAAAAAAAAAAGTGTGTGAATCAGGAACCCTGTACTATCTGTCAGGTTTTCTGGGAGCAGGAGGCAAAGAATCAGGGGCCAAACTAGATTCCGAAAAGGCATCATCAACAATGTCTAGTACAGGAGGTATAGCTAAAGGCCTATGCTGAGGCAGGAGTAAGAACTCCCCAAGCCTCTTTTTAATCAGAAAACTCGTGGCTTTCCCAGTGGAAATGCTCCCTTAGAGTATGTAAGGTTTCACCAAAAGAAAAATCCTCTGGGGGGAAGCAGAGGGAATAGAGTCCTCTACATCAGAATCCTCATAAGTAGATAAGGGCAAATCCAGATCATCCAAAGAATCAGAAAAATCAGAATCCTGGTCAGAAGATTCACAAACAACTTCAGTCCTAGGTCTCTTAGAAGGGGGAGGTTGGCTTCCCCTGATTAAAGTTATAAGACATTCAGCCATTCTTATCATTTGTTTTTTTAGGCATAGAGGCCTGAGCACGCAGCCTGGGCATTTGTTTCTTAGGCATGGTTCAAAATGTATTTAGGCCTAAATGAAGGAGGCATCGGTTTAATATGCAAGTCCGTAGGCCTGAATAAACCTCAGAAGCCGGTGCCTGCACAGCGGCTCCGAACCCATCCAAGGTAGAGACATCCCCAGGTTCCACAGTTGAAGCATCTCGCGGCATACCGGACTCCGAATGGGTCTCAGTAGAGGCCTGCGAATCAGAAGTAGCGGGTATCATAGGCTGCAAAAGTGCCTCACTGAGTACCGGCGAACTGGCGACTGGCTTAGGAGTAATGTCGTTGGCAGCTTTGGACCTAGGCGGCCTGTTTCTGTCTTTATCTTTGAGGGGTTTTTTTTCGGAATGCCGGTAGTCGGATGGCTAACCGACATTTCTGGATAATTAAACAGAACCAAAATATTTACAGGTGAAAATATACCGGCGACGGACAGTGCGCCGATTAAATAAAGCACAAAACCAACAGCAAGGTACGTCGTGGTCAGGGCCCAGGCAAGGAATACAGTACGAATGAAAATCTTTGTGAGGTATTTGCTTTCCACAAATAATTCAATTATTAACTTTTACTGACATCGGTAAGGAGCAAAAAAGTTTCCCCAACAGGGTACTTAGCTTTAGTTGAAGACTTTGGTTCTGAAACTCGAAAACGAAAATTTCAGGAGTCGGCCAACCGGCACTGGCGAACTATTTTTGCTTCGGGCACCGCACGGCAAGAAAGACTGATGTAATGGCATCTGCTGCATGTTTTATACCCCTGACGACCTGATGTCATGGAAGAAGGGACAGCATCCAACACAGGACCCAAGACTTTGTTAATCAGGCCGACTGAGGGTTACTGCAAGCAGATAACCCAAAATGTAATGACTGCAACAGTGAAACACGAAGAACATCTTATCTGACCAGCACAGTTTGGCCACGTGGAAGGTGCCCTGCAGTTTTTGAAGGTGGCCAAACGTTGTATCCTCAGCAGGATATAACCCCATATAGCTAATGCTAAAGCAGCAGTGATCAATGTGTTAAACTTTTAAAACGTACGAGCCTGACAATTCAAAATTCTGAAACTCAAAGTTGCAGAAGCATACACTTTATCCTATACTTAAAGTCCTTCCATCCTTATCAGAAAGAGTAGGACTGGAATTAAATAAATGTTCAATTATTAATCTTACTGCTGCTATAGTTGTATCTGCTAGGTCAGGTTTGGGAAGAGTTTACAAAAAACTTAAAGTTGAGAAACTTTATACATCCTATATACATTTTTAGGGACAGCTGGACGACTACCAGGAAAATTGCAGGATTAATGCACACACATCCTCTAAAGCTAAGAGAACTGGAGGAATAGGTGAAAGTTTTGGAAATTCCTTCTGCAACAGCTCATAGTATTTTATGAGGGACTGAGAAACATCAAGTTTTATCCCACTGAAAACACTGGCACATTCCGTAAGCAGTCTTACGGAAAGAAATCCCCACAGGCAGGATCAGAAATTCAGCACTCATCAATCTGAATCAAAAATCTGAGGAGAAAACTCTACGTCTCTCTCTTCTCCTTCCTGTCAAGATTCAAAACCTTGAATCTCTTCAGAAAAATAGGCATCCCTCTTTTACCAGAAACTAGTTTATTAAAAAGGATCAATAACCTAAATTAAACCCCAAGTCAGGCCCAGTAAATTACTCCCTGTCCAAAGAAATTTGAGGAGTACGTACATGTTTAGCTTCATGTTTTTTTTTTTTTTTTTTTACAGGAAAAATAGTAGGAACACTTAATGACAGTAACAGCTTCCCCACATGACAGGCACAACATTCTGACAAAGCAGAGAAGCCTTCCCTGTTCCCTCTTGCAGGACTGACAAGAGTGGCTCTTCCTTGCCCACTAAGGGCACCCCAACAGCCACAGAGGCTGTAGGTACTACATCAGAGGGATCCAGGATAAAAGATGAGTGGTCTGAGGAACAACTAATGGCCACAGCACAGTCACCCACCTGCAGCTGATGCAAACTGTCAGCCTGCTATGACGGTAAAGGCTGTTTGCTTAACTTTTTTTGTTGTGGCTGGAGACCGACTGACCATGGGACCACCAGTTTGTTACATGGTCAAGCCAAAAATGGTAAATCTTTCAAGCAGCAAAAGCAGGTAAAAATTTCAAGTCACATTTTTTAATACAGAAAAATACAACAAAAAGCACTAGCACATTTTCCAGTCCCCAAAAGTTAAAATAAATGCAATTTCTCTACAGAAGAAAAAAAAGTCAATACTTTAAACAACTTCTACAACTGACAGGAAAAATAAGCACTCTTATTTAAAAGAATACAGTCTTATGATAATCCATTAAAACACAAATCCTAGCTTTAAAATAATACTTTCCTGTTCAGGAGTTTTATCTTTTAGTTATGTACTCACCATAACTTTAGATGTTTGGGATCCATCTCGCCTACATTCTGTACTGATGGGCTCGGAGCCGATCCCTCGACTCCGACTCGGCACGCTTATGCTATAGAGCGAGGCCTCTTATTGGCTGAGCTATCTTTATCCCAGGATGCACCACCACTAATCCCCCAGATCTTGTTTGTCCGCATTCATGCCCACATGCACAACTTGATTATAGAACATTGTTAGATGTTTCAAGATGAAACAACAGGATTCGGACCTTCTGATATTCTCTGATCTCCAAGGAAGGGGGAAGGAGGGTGGATTATTAGGAATATAGGCGAGATGGATCCCAAACATCTAAAGTTATGGTGAGTACATAACTAAAAGATGTTATGTGATCCTATCTCGCCTACATTCTGTACTGATGGGACAGCGTCCCTAGCACCTAAATCCCGGGTGGCTCATTGGAAAACACTCCTGAGCACTGTGGAACCAAATGAAGCTCGTCCTCTAGATGCCACATCTAATTTGTAGTGTGAAATAAAGGTGTGCAGGGAAGACCATGTAGCAGCAGCACAAATGTCACTAATAGCAAGCTTAGAATGAAATGCTATCGAAGTAGCCATAGACCTTGTAGAATGAGCTTTGACAGAGGCGGTAAGCTCTTTGTTAGAATAAAAATAAGCTTGAGTAATACAGTCCCGGATCCATTTGGCAATAGTGACCTTTGTGACAGCTTTGCCCAATTTATTGTCTGCAAAGGATACAAACAACTGATCTGTTTTCCTTGTTTGTTTGGTCCTGTCTAAATAAAAACGTAACTGTCTGTGGACATCTAGTGTGTGGAATATGAACTCCGCTTTGTTAGAGTATTTTGGGAAAAAAAACTGGAAGCTCTAACGATTGTTGTAAGCAGAAACTAGAACAAACTTTAGGGACAAAGGAAGGATTTGGCCTGAGGGATACTCTGTCTTTGTGAAAAAACAAGTACGGAGGTTTTACTGACAAAGCCTGAAGCTCTGAAACTCTTCTGGCAGAAGTAATCGCCACCAGAAAGGCTGTCTTCCATGATAGAAACTTTAGATCACATGTAGCTGCCGGTTCAAAGGGGAAAGAAGTCAAGGCGCGTAACACTATATCGAGATCCCATGGAGGTGCAGGATGAGAAATCGGAGGTTTTAATAGAGCAGCACCTTTCAAGAAGGTCTTACACAATCTGTTGCTCATTAAAGGTGGGTCTATGGATTCGTGAAAATTAGAAATTGCTGCCAATTGTACCTTGATGGTAGAAAGTGAAGAGCCTTGATTGAAAAAAGAGAAGTCAAAAATTTTAGAACTTCTGCCACGGGAATAGAAATGGGGTCCAGGCCCCGGAGTTGAGCCCAAATAGCAAATCTTTTCCATTTGTTAGAATACAGTTTCTTTGTAGCAGACTTATGGGCCGAAGATAATATGTGCACAACATCTGGATCCAATGTATGACTCCTGACCATCGTCGGAAGAGGAGCAGCCAAGCCGTCAATTTTAAGGTGTGTAGGGACTGGTGGAATAGTCCCGACTGATGAACCAGTAGGTCTGGGATCTGATCCAGGAACCATGGACCTTCCAGAGCATGTTTCCGAAGATAAGGGAACCACACTTGACGAGGCCAGTAAGGAGCAATTAAGATCATTTTGCTCCCCAAGAGATGCCTTTTGAATCACCCTGGGAAGGAGAGGAACTGGAGGGAAGGCATAAAGCAAGCCGGTGGGCCAAGGACGAACTAGAGCGTCCATGGGGCTCTTCCCCGGAGCCGGGGTTAGGGAGAAGAATTCTTTGCACTTTGCATTCAGAGGAGTCGCGAAGAGGTCGCAACACGGAACTCCCCATTTGCTGAAAATCTGACTTGCAACTGTCATATTCAGTGACCATTCGTGAGGAGAGAGGATGGTTCTGCTCAATCTGTCGGCTATCACATTGGACTTGCCCGGTATGTGAGTAGCCACTAGGAAGCGTTGGTCGAGACTGCCCATTCCCAAACTCTCATGGCTTCTCTGCAAAGAGGATAGGATCTGGTCCCTCCCTGTTTGTTCAGGTACCAGACAACTGACATGTTGTCTGAGTGAACAGCAATTACTCCCTGAGGGAGATAATCGTGAAGGGCTTGAAGGGACAGAAGTACTGCCCTCATTTCTAAGATGTTGATATGAAGTAAAGTCTCTTCCGGGTGCCATTTGCCTTGGACTGACCTGCCCAGGGAATGCCCCCCCCACCCCGTCTGGGAGGCGTCCGTGGTCAAAGTGGCCGCCGGAGGAGGTAGAACAAAGGGTCGTCCCTGATCCAAGTTGGAGGGCACTAGCCACCAGCGAAGGTCCCGTTTGCAAGATTCCGTGATCCATACGAGGTGACTGAGGGGGAGTTCCTGAAAGGACCACTGAGCTGAAAGAAGCCACTGGAGAATTCTCATGTGCAACCTTGCCAAGGGGACTAGAAGAACCGTGGCGGACATGGATCCCAATAGCTGCAGGACCATCCTGGCTGGAGCTTTGGGCCTGGGAAGTAAGGCTCGAACTTGAGTCTGTATAGTTTGTATTCTGTCTGTCGGTAGATAGACCCGCATTCGGTTTGAGTCTATCTCTACTCCTATGAATCTTATGCGTTGAGATGGCAGCAACACAGACTTTGGCCAATTGAAGGTGATTCCAAGGGAACTGCCCAGTGATATAGTGGCTTGGAGGCTCTGCAGTAGTAGATGCCTGGAGGTGGCAGTTAGGAGCCAGTCGTCTAGATATGGAAACACCTGGAATCCTAGACTTCTCAGGTGAGCAGTCACGACTGCCAAACACTTGGTGAACACCCTGGGGGCTGTGGTGAGACCAAAGGGCAGCGCACGGAACTGAAAATGACTGCTTCCTAGGCTGAAGCGCAGATGTCTCCTGGACGCTTGATGTACCATGATATGATAATAAGCGTCCTTGAGATCTATGGAGCACATCCAAACACCCTTCTCCAGCAATGGGAGAATGGTTTGTAGGGTGACCATTCGGAACTTGGACTTTCTGACTGAACGGTTTAGGATGCTGAGGTCCAAAATGGGCCTCAAGTCCCCGGTCTTTTTTGGCACCAAAAAGAATCTTGAGTAAGTCCCTAATCCGATCTGGTCTGCGGGGACCGGTTGGATGACTCCTTTTTGCAGCAGCTTTAAAACTTCCGAGGCTGCAGTATCCCACTGACTGGGTGGCGGGTCCGGGATTTTTTTGGACTGAGAGGGGGGATGAGAGAATGGGATGGAGTAACTTCCGGCGATAATTCGAAGCACCCATCGGTCCTGAGTGATACCTTCCCAGGCTTTTAGGTGCTTCGAGAAACGACCCCCGACTGGCTCCGGAGCAGCCCAGCCGGGCAATCCCTCAGGGACTATGAAAAGCTGAAGAGCCACGAAAGGACTCGCGGTCTCCAGTGTTGCGAGGGCCTCTGCTGCCTCTGGGACGGCGTCTTCCAGAAGAATTTCCCCCTCCTCTGCCTCTGGAAGGGGAATCCTCCTGCTGAGAGGGGTAAGGCTTCTGAGATCTACGGAACCACATCTTCCCTCCTCTTTTAGCCTTGGGATAAGGCCGAAAGGGAGTGGAAAATCGTGCCCCTACGGCAGAGTCTTACCCTCCTGTTCACAGCGGGTTAGTGTGTCCTTTACCTTGGGTCCAAACAGGGAGGACCCATCAAAGGGGGCGTCGGCAAAGGAAGACTTAAAGGCCTCCGCGAAATGACACAGGCGGAGCCAGGCTGGTCTCCGTAGAGCAATGCCTGTACCCGCCGCTCTACTCGCCCCCTCGGCCGCATAAGAAATGAGCCTCATGGACGAGTTCGAGATGGACGACATTGTAGCCAGCTGAGAGCCAACCGTCTGGGCCAGCTCCTCAGGCAGGTTACCCAAGAGGGTATCGGATAGCTCTTTAATCAGATCCCTCTGAAATCTGGTAAAGTGCGTAAGGTAGTTCAAGGACCTTAATGTAAAGGCCGATGAACTGAGGGTGCGCTTGCCGTACCGATCCATGCTCCTAGACTCCTTATTAGGAGGATGGACGGAGGTCGAAGCCTCTGCTACGTCTTGCTGGGTAGCAGATGCCACCACCAAAGCATCTACAGCCACACCTTTAGTTAGAAACTCTTTTTCAGGGGGTGCCGAGAGGAACGTATTCGGACGAGCAGGCACCGGTTCCACAGAGTCTGGGTGTTCCCACGCCCTTCGACAGATCAAATCCAAGAGCTCATCGAAGGGCGGAGACACCCAGGAGGCGGAGGGCTGAGCCCCGAAGGCCTTCAGGAACACTGACTCATCAGCAGAGGGAGGTTTGGACTGCCAGCCGCCTCGTTGTTTTAGGGCTTCCAGGATGTCTGCAAAGGAGACATCATCCGAGGACGACTTAGGGGACCCCTCTGCATCATCGAGATCAGTGTCTGATGTAAAAGACTCATCAGGGGAGTCAACGTGCTTCCTCTTGCACGATCTCTTCCTGGGAGTTTCTTCCCAAGAGGCTTCATAAGGACCTCCAGGAGGGGGAGAAACCCCAGCGGGGGTAACCTGAGGCCCGGGGGCTCCGCTGTCTAAGGATAGGGGGACTGCCAAAGACCCAGTCTCCGTATGCAGGGAAGGAGCTCGGGAAACCGTGGAGGTAGCCAAGGAAGATTTGGCTAATGCACTCCTCATAGCCCTGAAGGCGGGACCACCAGAATCCTGGGAGGGTCCCACCTCCGTGGCCACGACAGTGGACGGCACTCCTGCCGCCGACGCACCAAGAGGGAGACTTGGGACAGAAAGCATCAATCCCGAAGCCTCCCCCCCAGGGCCGAAGGAAGAAGTCCGTGTACTGAACTCCGACCCAAGAGCCGGAGTTGGAGCAAGGGTCGGGCCCGACCCTAAAACCTCCACCGGTTCCACCAGTGCCGGCTCCAACGGTGCCGAAGCCGTTGGAGGAGGAACCACAGTAGGGGAGTGGACCATCGGCTCCGAAGCCGAATGGGCTGGAGCCGAAACTAGCTTTTGGAACACCGGAGACTGGAAGAGTCTAAGGAGCACCCTGTCGATGTCTGAATCAGACATCTTGGATGATCTAGAGGATACCGATCGGGCCCGAACCGATTTCTCCATCGGCTCCGAAGGGCTCGGGGACCGGCTCCGAATGGACTCTACCACTATCGGCTCAGAGGGAGATCTCAAGGTAATTTCCCTCGGTGCCGATAAGGACTTCGGCTCCGAAGGGGAAGAGTCTGAGCCGGTAACCCTTATCGGCTCCAATATCAGTGGAGCCGATGAGGGTGACCCGCCTCTCGATGCCGCAGTCCTCGGCTCCGAAACCAGAGGGGTCGAGGCTGGAGGCATCGAGGCAGACCGTTCCGCCCTCGGCTCCGAAGTCCGTGGAGCCGATGGAGAAGTCTGCTTAGATTTTTTTGCAGTCGGTTCCGACTGACTGGTCGGAGCAGACGCTTTCTTCTTTTTAGAAGGAGAAGGAGAGGAAGATAAAGCCTCCTCGAAGGATGGCTTAATTAACCCTTTCAGGATTAATTTGTTCTTCCTCTCCTGGAGGACTCTTGATGAAAAGGCGTGACACACGCTACACGATTCTTGTAGGTGCTTGGCGCCTAAGCAATAGACGCACGAGGAGTGGTCGTCCGTTATGGACATTTTAAAACCACACCTCGTGCATTTCTTAAACCCGGAGGGTTTGTGTTCTTTAGACATAGCCAAAAGTCAAAACACAGTTGTCTACAACCAGAAGAAGGGTTTGTCACAGCAAATAAAATATCCCTACTTTAATATTCTAAACTTTTTTTTTTTTTTTTTTTTTTTTTGGAATACAAGTAAAAAGAAAAAAACTTTTCACAGAAGAAAGAGAGATAGAGAGGGTCAAGACCCTCTAACTTAAACGGGTACTTGACCCACACACAAAAACCCAAGGTAGTAGAAACAACAGGGGAAGGCCCCTCTAACTTAAACGGGAAACCTTCCCTGACAGGAAAAAACACGAAATCCTCTACAAAAACTACCAATACACACTTGTATAACAATAGCTGTTAAAACAGCTTTTGGATTTAAATCAAGCAAATTTCTGACAGGAAAAAGCCTAAATAAATAGTACTTAGCCCAGCCAAGTTGAGACCACGTCTAAGCTTTGTAAGCGGCAAACGAGATCTGGGGGATTAGTGGTGGTGCATCCTGGGATAAAGATAGCTCAGCCAATAAGAGGCCTCGCTCTATAGCATAAGCGTGCAGAGTCGGAGCCGAGGGATCGGCTCCGAGCCCATCAGTACAGAATGTAGGCGAGATAGGATCACATAACATCAAATATTATGGAAGATTTTTTTTCCCCAAATGAAACCTATCTGCACAGCAAAGGAACAGCACATGCAGACAGTCCATATTTGAAAGCCTCCAGAGTGCACTCTTAGGAGGCAGAAAAGCTCTGAAGAGGTTTAGCATGCAAATCTGTCAATTTAATAAGCTCAGCTCAAGCTGAATGACAGCTGGAATGAGTGGAAGGTGCCATGAAGCTTTGAAAGCTAGCCGGCTGTTATGTCCTTTGCAGGCTGTAATCCATATAGCTAAGGCTACTGCAGCAGTGATTAATAAAATGAAGGGCCAGAAGGGGGATCAGCACAATTATCTTTAAAAAGTCCTTCTCAATCTACAGAATGATCCTGGATATTACTGGAAAGGGTGGAAAAGCATGAAAGACTACTCCTGTTCAAGGAAAACAAAATAAAAGGCATCTGTTTCCAAGCCTCCTGCATGGAGGTCTGCAGCAGAATTTTGCCAACTGATTGTTATGACTAGACAAAAAGATCTATACGAGGCGCCGGTGCCCCCCCCCCCCCCCGACAACTGCATCAATTCCTGGTAGATTACCTGATTTAGTTTTTATTTTTGAGGATCTATCCTGATCCTGCTCAGCTTGTCTGTCACAAAATTTTGCTCTGATGCGATGCAAAATGCCTGTGCAGTGAATGCGAGCTGAAATGCTACATCCCAAGCTACCATGGTAAGTCTGCACAGACTGTAAGATCTAGTTCCCCTCGTTTATGTACATCAATGTGGTGTTATCTGCGACCACTTGCAAGGACCATAAATGAAAAAGTGTTGAGAACATTCAGGATTGCCATCATCTCAATGTTTGTGTTTTTTTCTTTTGTTCCAGAGACCCAACTGTTTCATCAGCGTAGCCACTGCTCCCCAAACAAAAACTGAGGTGTCTGTTAAAGACTATGTTGGTGCTGGAAGGGAAAAAGAAAGACTTTGGACTGAGGTAAATTTGTTCCCTCCAAAACAAACAAAAACAAAAAAAAGAGACTACCTTCTCGCAAATCCCAAAACTGGAATCTGGTAATGTCAGCATATGTTAATGCTAGGACCCTACTGGTTTTAGGTAACAATGAATTCTTCTAATGTGCAGTCCTGATATGGGAATCATGAGATTCAAAGGTTCATGGATAAGTATTAGGTTAGATGCCCTTAAGGGTCATTTTAAGCCTAGCCAATTTCCCTTTTTGTGCTAGAATTAACCCATCCCATTTGGTTAGAGATTGACCTTAACCATCTCATGGACGATATTCTCATTAGGAGTAATAATTAACAGAGATCATACCACAGATAACTGGAGGGGACATTTACATGGGATAAAGCATTTAGAAGCTCTCTCTGTCATAGTAGTATAGGGAGCAGTCCACAGATGCCATGAATTCTAGTACCCTGAGAAATTCCCTTGCTACAGGTTTGGACTAAGTGGGAAAACTCACGTAAAAATGTAAACATAGATCTACTTTCTTCTTGTGGAAATAAAGCTTTTTAAACTGAGGTATGCATGAGTCACCAGAGGAAAACAATCTTGTGAAGAGGAGTTAAACAAGATTTTTGGATGTTCTCCCAAAGCCAAAATCTCAGCAGATCATCAGAAATTACTGACACTTTGAAATACTGCAAAATAAGTCATTTAAAAAAAAGAAAGTGAACTCTGCAGTCTGCAACAAGGTATCACTGGAACTAGACACTTCATAACCACCACTGGAGCAGTGGATAACCATAAGTATAACAGAGAGAACCAAAAGAGTGATACATACAGAGAAAACCTTAAGAAAACCCCGAAATCTAGAGTTACAGGAATATGATAAGCATCTTTTAAATCGAAGGTGACCAAATAACTTAAATGGGGATAAAGAGCTAGCAAGTTGCAGAGATATTGCTCATGTTCAAAGTGGTCTATCACAAAGTGATTTAAGAAGGAACGATCTAAAACTGGTTTCCATGGATCTTTTCTTTAGCACCAGAAACATTCCTGAATAAAAACTTTCTCCAATCTTTCTCCAATCTGAGTAGGAGGGGCAAGCCTGAGTAAGAAGATCATGAATGACATGGACGGAAAGAGAAGCTTGATCTGGTAAATAAGGAGGAATTCCTTGAAAGACAGGAAGAGATTCCCACTGCCATCTATATATGAATCACTTTTGGTGCCCATTTGTATGAAACTGCTTCATAAGACAGAAATGGAGGTTCAGGTTTTTGGGAGGGACTAAAGGCTTGAAAGGATAAGAAAGGGGGAGGGATTTTGAAGACAGTCACTCAGACACTGTCCTTTGTTCTAGGGGATTCCATAGGTTCATAGGTAGGTACTAGGCTATCGGACCAAGGGCCTACGCAAGCCTAGCCAACAAGGTTCCCTGGCTTACGCCACCCAAGAAAGTTATTTTCCGGTGCCACTGACGAGCAGAGACACAGAAGTGATCCCCGGGGTGTATTTCCTATTTCCCATCCACTCATCACGATTTTTCTTGAAGAGTGCTAATGAAGAACTTTGCTTGACATAGATGGGTAGCCTGTTCCAGAGTATGGGAAGTCTCTGGGATAGGAATCTATCCCTCCAGCATGTCCTGTTTATTGTGGTGACAAGGTTTAGGTCCCTAGAGCATGTAGCTCAGAGGGATTGGGATTTCTTTAGGTGTAGCATGTCCAACAGCTCTGGGTTTGACATAGCTTTATATGTTAGGCAGAGATCACCTCTGAGTAGGCGATATGCTACGGAGTAAAGCTGGTTCCACCTTTCTTTTTGGAACTTCCCTGCCATCCATCCATCCATCCATCCTTAACCCCCTTTTCCCATTTTACACATGGGGTCAAGGTGTCACCAACAGTGACAATCGTCTCGAGCCAATGTTTACATCACCGGCTGGCTGGCCCTGCCATGGTAGTTCATCGGTACCATACACTCGCACCTACGGCCAATTTAGAGAATCAGGTCCACCTGCTGCATGTCTTTGGAATGTGGGAGGAAACTGGAGCACCCGGAGGAAACCCACATGACCGCAGGGACATACGGACTCAGCACAGAAGGCACTCCAGCTGAGAATCAAACCGGAGAACCTCTTGCTGTGAGGAGACAATGCAACCGCTGCACCACAGCAGCTGCCCAAACTTCCCTGCCACTGCTTTTTAAAAGTTTACTCAGCAGTAGCTTGTTTTATTCGAATATTTTGCTTTTTGAAAAAAGTAGGAGAAACTAGGAGAAGGAAGTCTGAAAAAATTCTATGAAAGTCCTTGAATCGGCTTACTTTATATAAAAAAAGGCCATCACTACAGCTAGTCACTTCATAAGAAAGTCAGAGAAAAGGCAGTATACTACTTTCTTTTTTCTATTCGTAACATCTGGAGGTATCCATGAAAGTTCCTGCCTCGGTATTTTACCTACAGATCAATGCGGTTTCCATGAAGGTACTACTGATGGAGATTTCCTGTGCATCAAAGTGGCTTCCAGCACTATACAGAAAGTACAGTTGTGTACACTTACCATAAATGTAGATGTTGGAGTGTATTCACTGTTGCAGTCATCAAAATTGAGGTCATCTGCCTGCAGGTAGCCCCTCAGCCGGCCTGAATACCAGAATCTTGGATTCCTGCATCAAATGCTGTCTCTTCTTCCATGACGTCAGGTCATCAGGGGTATAAAACATGCAGCCAACGCCATTACATCAGTTTTTCTTGCCCCAGATGTCAGCTGCCCCCACAATGGGAAGCAATTATATGTTACGGTACCCCTCCAACAAAAAGCAAATACACCAGAAAGCTTAAATACACCAAATAAGAAGGAAAGTTAGAGCCAAGAGAAGTCAGGGGGCTGGAGGGAGGGTAACCAGGACTGCAACAGTGAACACACTCGAACATCTACATTTATGGTAAGTGTACACAGCTGTACTATGTTCTTCGTGTTTCACTGTTGCAATCATCACATTTGGGTTGATTCCCAAAGCTAAGGAAGGGAGGAGGAAGTTAAGAGAGCATTAGGGCCAGCTATTAAGCCCTGCAAGACTGCAGTGGCAAAACCAGCTCTGGATTTAGAAAAAAATAGGCATGTGGTAATGCTTGGTGAATGTATGTACAGAGCTCCAAGTAGCAGCTTCTAGGATGTCCCTGGTGGGGACACCTCTGAGAAAGGCTGTACAGGTAGATGCAGCCCTGGTGGAATGTGATCTTATCCCCTTGTAGGGTAGGTTTTTCCAAGGTGCTTACAACAGAAATGAATGCAATGGGCTATTCACTTAGAAATGATTTGCTTTGAAATGGCTTTCCCCTCTGCCCTTGCAGCAAAGCCAACTAGCAGCTGTTCAGATTTTCTGAGAGGCTTAGTCCTGTCCAAACAAAATCTAAGTTGTCTGTGCACGTCCAAAGAGTGCAGTATTCATTCTCCTTTGTTATGTGGATTTAGTAAAAAAGCAGGCAAATGAATGGACTGATTAAGGGCCACACTAGACACCACCCTTGGGCAAAAAAGAAGGATTGGTCCTGAGGGAAACTCTGTTTGCATGGAAGATAATGAAGGGCTCAACTGCCATGAGGGCCTGTAATTCAGGCAATCTTCTTGCTGAAGTGATGGCTAGAAGGAAGGCTGTTTTCCAAGAAAGGAATTTCAACTCTGCAGTTGC
Organism: Protopterus annectens; assembly: GCF_019279795.1. Lineage (NCBI taxonomy): Eukaryota > Metazoa > Chordata > Ceratodontiformes > Protopteridae > Protopterus > Protopterus annectens. The sequence goes on along the minus strand of NC_056748.1, from coordinate 924,652,889 downwards.
AGCTGGCTCAAAAGGAGGGAGGAGTGAGCTTTTCCAATACAAAGTTAAGGTCCCAGGCTGGAGTGGGGGCTCTCCTGGGGGAGGTCTTACATTTTTGGCCCCTCTGAGGAATTGCTTTAGCATGGGGTGAGAGAAGAGGGGTGGTTCAGAATTATGATGTGCTGAAATGGCAGAGGCATAACTTTTAATAGACGAGAAGGATATGCCCTTGTGGAGCATTTCTGTTAAGTACTGAAGAAAAGGAGGTAAGATGGGCACTGGCTCCAGGAACAGTATCTTTTCCACTTTTCAGCATAGGATTTTCTAGTACTAGGCCTCCTTGCCTCCAGAATGACATCTAGCACCTGCTTACTGAGGGATGCTATTGGAAAGCTCAAGGAATTAGCCAGGCTGCAAGGTTCAGGGTTTGAAGCTGAGAGTGCAGAATCTGGCCCGCCTGCTGGGGCAGCAGGGAAGGGGTCTGAGGCAGGTGCCATGGTTCTAGCAGTGTCATACTGCGCAAGAGGGGGTACCCGTAATGGCGTGGCCAGTCCGGTGCAATCAGTATAGTCCTTGGTTTGTCCAGTTTGATCTTTAGCAAAATCTTCGAGAGGACAGGCAGAGGGAGAAAGGCATAAACTGAGAGGCTTTCCCAAGTAAAGGACAGGGCATCCACTTTACAAGCTTGACTGTGGGAAATCCTTGTACAGAATTTGTCCAACTGGTAGTTTTGAGGGGAGGCAAACAGGTCTATCTCTGGGGTCACCCATTTGTTTAAGAGGTTGAATATTTTTGGTTCCAGTTTCCATTTGTGTGGGTCCATGAGATTTCTGCTTAGGTCGTCTGGCAGTGAATTTAGCTTGCCTGGCAGGAATTGAGCTTGTAGGTGCAGTTGGTAGCTCAAGGCTGTGTTCCACAGAGCCATGGCTAGTCTGCAGAGAGAGTAAGAGTGGGTTCCCCCCTGCTTGTTTACGTACCACATAACTGTGGTGTTGTCTATCTTTACCAATAATTGTCCTGGAAGAATGTGGTCCTTGAAGGCTGTCAAGGAATTCTATACAGCTAACATTTCTTGTTGGTTGATATGCAGGTGCATCTGTCTCGGGTTCCATTTACCCTGAATACACTGCCCTGCCAAGTGAGCCCCCCCATGCATAGTCGGATGAGTCTGTTAGGGTTTGGGGGGCAGGGGGTAGAGTGAAAGGGAGCTCTTTGTTGTAGTAGCAGGCCTCTGCCCTCCAAAGGAACTCTGTCTTTATACAAGGAATGATAGGAATCACTGATTCCAGGTCCTGAGAATGTTGACACCATAGGCGTTTTAGATACCATTGCAGCTTCCTCGTACGCAGTCTTGCATATGGAATTAGTAGAATGCAAGAGACCATAAACCCCAGGGGCTTGCAGAATTTTCCTTGCAGATAGCTAGGTCTTTGTGGCCAGTTGTTTGAAGTAGGTTGTTAAATAAACTTGTTTCTCTGACGTGAGGAAAGCCATCTGGGAAGTTGTGTTCAAGCTTGCTCCCAGGAATACAATTTGTTGGCAGGGTACTAGGTGAGACTTCGTTTCATTTATGGTGTACCCCAGTGAGTTTAGAAATTTCTTTACGAATGCCAGATGCTTTAATAGCAATTCCTGCCTGTCTGCCTGAATCAGACAATCGTCCAAGTATGGGTATATTTGAATATTTCTCTGCCTGCAAAATGCAATGGCTGGAGCTAGACACTTTGTGAATACCCTGGGCGCAGTAGATAAGCCAAAGGGAAGTGCAGACAACTGGTAATGCAAGTAGCCTGCTTTGAAGCGGAGGTATCTTCTGCAAGATTCCCCGATTGGGATATGCAGGTAAGCCTCTTTTAAGTCTAGAGTTACCAACCAGGCATCTTTGCCTAGCATAGGTAGTAACTGTTGAAGAGTCAACATCCTGAATTCTGGAATGTCCAGAAATGTGTTTAGAGTGGATAAGTCCAGAATTGGATGCCATGATTTGTCTTTTCTGGGTACCAGGAAAAGTCTGGAATAGAAACCTTGTCCCTTTTCCTCTTCTGGTAATGGTTGAATAGCCTCCATGTTCATGAGGGACAAAACTTGTTTCTGGGCCTCTGCCCACTAATTTGGGGGCAGATCTGGCCATCCGTTTGGGATTGGCAACGTGTGGAAATTAAATATGTTTCCCTGGGATACTATATTTAAAACCCATTTGCCCTGGGTAATGAGTTGCCAGTTTCGTGCATGAAGTGCCAGTTTTCCCCCCCAAAGGGGCAGCTAAAAGGTAAGTGCTTGGTGATTCTAGGGGGAAGTCATTGAGACAGTTTACCATAGGGAAGTGCCTTGCTGCTTCTAGATTTGGAGGTGGAGGCACCCCATTGTTTTGTTCTAAAAGTTCCTTGTGACTGAAACCTGGAGTCTTTGGAATGTCTTGGTTCGACTTGAGCGGCTTTCGAGGGGACTGGAAAGGACCAGTTTTTTGTAAGCCAGTGCCTACTAAATCTTGGAGGTTGCACTTGCAAGAAATCTTTCACAGTTTGCATAGATTTAGCTTCATCTTCCATCTTTTTTAACACTTCTTTGGCCTTATTACTAAAGAGACGGTCCTGTTGTAAAGGAGCATCCAACAATTTTGCTTTAACATGGTCAGGCAGAGTTTGCTCTTTGAGCCAAGCATGCCTTCTTAGAACAGATCCAGTTACAGCAGCCCTGCAATAGGCCTCCAAGGAATCAAAACCACATTGCAAAGTATGTTTTCCAACTTGTTCAGCTGAATGTTAAATCCTGCAAATCTTTATTTTCCACACAGTCAGAGATTAGCATCATTTTCTGTTTAAGTAGTCCCATGATATGCTGTTGATATTTAAGCATATGAAATTGACAGTTTAAAGCCCTGATTTCCAAGGTTGCAGACATGTAAACCTTCTTACCCAATCTATCCAGAGCCCTGGAATCTCTATCAGAAGGGGTAGGATTTTTAGCAGTAGAGGCCTTAATGCCCTTGGGAAGCTGAGAAATGGTTTCAGGGTCAGCAATGGGATTTTTGAAAAGGAATTTGTGGGAGTCAGGAACCCTGTAGTATCTGTCTGGCTTACAGGGAGCTGAAGGCAGAGAATCAGGAGTCATACTAGATTCTGAAAAATCATCATCAACAATGTCTAGAACAGGAGGTATGGCCAAAGGCCTATGTGGAGGGAGAAGAAGAAAATCCTTAACTCTCTTTTTAGATTCAGAGAAATACTACCTTTCCCAGTGGAAATGCCCCCTTAAGGTATGTAAAGTTTCCCAAAAGAAATCCTCAGGGAGAGAAGAAGAAGGAATGGAATCTTCTGCATCAGAGTCCTCATAAGTAGGAATAGACAAATCCTGGTCATTAGAAGAGTCAGAAGAAATAGAATCCTGTTCAGAAGATTCATAGTCAATGTCTTGCTTAGGCCTCTTAGAGGGGGTTGGCTACCCCTAATCAGAGTAATTAAATCTTCAGCCATTTTGATCATTTGTATTTTAGGCATAGGGGCCTGCACATGTGGCCCAGGCGTCAGTTTTTTAGACATAGATTTAAATTTTGGCCTTAGTTTTGAAGATGGTGCGTCTAATATACAAATCTGTAGGCCTGAAAACACCCTCAGAAGCCGGTACCTGCACAGTGGCTCCAGACCCATCTAAGGTAGAGACATCCGAGGTTTCCATAACTGAAGCATCTCGCGGCATACTGGACTCAGAATGGGTCTCAGTAGAGGCCTGCGAATCAGAATTAGTGGGTACCAGGGGCTGCGAAAGCGCCTCACTGAGTACTGGCGAAGAGGCAACTGGCTTAAGAGAAGCGTCATCGTCTGTTTTGGACCTCGACGGTCTGTCTCTGTCTTTTTCTTTGCGTTTTTTTAGGTATTCCGGTAGTCTGATTACTAATCAACGACATTTCTGGAAAATTAAATCTAGAGCCAAAATATTTAGATGCAAAAAAAAAATACCGACATTTAATCGTGCGTTGATTAAATTTAGCACAAAACCAACAGCAAGACACGTTGTGGTCAGGGCCTAGGCAAGGAATACAGTACAAATGAAAATCCTTATGAGGTATTTGCTTCCCACAAGTAATGCAATTATTAACTTTTACTGACATCGGTAAGGAGCAAGAAAAGGTTTCCCCAACAGGGTACTTAGCTTTTAGTTGCAGACTTCGGTTCTGAAACTTGAAAACGAAAATTTCAGGAGTCGGCCGACCGGCACTTGCGAACTGCTTCTGCGTTGGGCACCACGCAGCAAGAAAGACTGATGTAATGGCGTCAGCTGCATGTTTTATACCCCTGCCGACCTGACGTCATGGGAGAAAAGACAGCAACCGAAGCAGGACCCAAGACTTTGTTAATCAGGCCGACTGAGGGAAACCTGCCAGCAGATTACCCAAATGCAATGACTGCAACAGTGAAACACGAAGAACATCCAGTTTCAGAACTTCCACAGAAAGGTATTCTGCAGAATTTACACACAACATAAGAACAATTTCCAACAGTGTTCCTGCTCAGACAGACTCAAACCAACACCTACACCCAACACCTACACCCTAGTACTGTAACACCAGGTTAACAGCTCCTGTTTCAGGGCATTTTCATCGCAAGAGGTTGACATTTCTTGGAATAACCACCACTCATCAAAAAACATAAAAGTCATTAATTTTTCAAATACTAGAGAAGTAATCCTAAAGTAAATCTGGCTGGGCAAACAAATGAAATGCACCATTTTGTTTACTAGATGTTATCGATCTTAGTATTCTATCAAATTACTTTCAGTCACGTGCTCCTCACTAGCTATGCAACAAAGCAGAAGCATTACCTTCAGCAGGGTTCATTGCTGCGTCATGAAGAAGAGTGGCCACACATCCTGCTGTACCTAGAAATTAAATATCCACATGTTAGAAATGGTTACTACACAACAACCAAATAAGCTATAAAAGGAATACTAAAACATTTTATAAGACTTTTTAATGATGATGTTAGTGGAACTGTTACAAGACTCAACTGCATAAACTAAAGTCTTTAAACGCAGACATCAAAAGGCAATCAAAAACAAAACTTCAATTTCCCCTCCGTTAATCTGTCTTTTGAGGTACAAAAATGATTTCCAATTTCCCATAGCATCTGAAAATTCCACACTATTTCAGAAAAGGTTCAAAGGAAAACAAGTGCCACTAATAAATCTCACAGCATGCCTACACTGCACTAAAATATATTACTTAAACACATAAGTAACATGACTGTACCTCTTACACAGCTGTTTGAGATTTATGATAATGAAAATATATGAATAATAGAATCAAGTTACAAGGAAACATCTGCATATTTCTGAATATTGACAGCTGTTTCAGATTTATGATAATGAAAATATATGAATAATAGAATCAAGTTACAAGGAAACATCTGCACATTTCTGAATATTGACACAGGTGGAAGTCAAGTCTTTGAATAAGCATTTGCATCCCCAAGGTTGTAATCTTAAGCCATGACCATTAGAAGCTACTCCTGGCTATAAACACAATACACAATATGGGGTGTTTTTTGTTACTTTTGTTGTGTTGCCCAGGAATAAATGCTACTGAGGTAAGCTATATTAGCCGCTGATAAAGTAAATGACAGTCTATATACATAAATCCAAACTACTACTTTTATATAAAAGGTTAATAAACAGCCACCATTATGCATTTATGTATACATCTATTTCAACCATTTGTGTACTTATCTATATGAAACTTCTCTGTGTGGAAGATTTTTTCAGTCCATATATTTCTAGTTAATCACTGTATATTAATCAGATCAGACAATAGTAGTAGAAGTAGCGAACGTAAACTTGTCTTAAGTCAAAACAAAACAAAAAGTAATAACAGAAAAGATATAATTGCACAGCATTACTAAGTATTCGAAAGTAATCCAAGCAAGGCAGGCAGTCTGTTTCCAGTCGAAAATCTTTTATTAAAGTACACAGACAAGTGATCCAAGTAAAACAAAAACAGAGTAATAATTTCCTCACAAGCTTTCTAAATATATATATATATATATATATATATATATATATATATATATATATATACTTTATCAGGCATGGGAGTGGTTTATTGTGCTGTAAAACAAAGTGTTATTGGTACACATGTTAAATTCACATCCCTTCCCCCATCAGTGTGACATTCGAGCTGGTACTGCCCTACTTAGTAGCTGTCATAATAATACATAACACTTATGTACTTTAAATAAATAAAATTATATAATGATGTGGTACCTCTTATTTAACCAAATTATTAAATAGATTATTAAGTCTGTGATTTTATCCAAGACAATATACTACATGGCTGGAAATATATCAACCTTAGTTAATTTGGCAATCAAAAAATATATATATAAATATATACATATATATTTTTTATGTAAAAATCAATTTCTATTTTCATAACCTATTGTTAAAGATTGCTTTCATCCTTCTAGACTTATAGCCCTGGGCAAATGGGAGGAGGACTTTGTGTTAAACACCACAGATTACATGCAGCATATCACATGCTATTTACTTTTTACTGATGATGTCTTTATTGTGTGAGAAGGTGACACCTTGCAGCTTGGAGATTTTATCACTTACCTCAATCAAACAAACCCCTTCCTGAAGTTTACCTCTTCCCATAGCTGTACTTCAACCACTTTCTTAGATATGCAGATTTCCAAGGACACCAACAACAGAATCACCACTATCTGAGGCAGGACAACCCATATGTTATGACTGCAGATGCATCCTTGAAGGACATCAACAGAATCACCACTATCTACTCAGAAAACCAACGAGGGTTAACTTATTACTCCACAGTGAAAGTCTACATCCTACAAAAACCAAGTATAATGTAGTGAAGTCCCAAGGCTACAGATTAGCTCGAATTATCACACAGATGGAACCATTTTTGAGAAACCTGAATAACTTGGAGAATGATTTTCTAGTGAGAGGCTATGAAAGTCAGATGTTAAAAGACATCCTGGAACCCATTATAGAACTGAAAAGGACTGAAGCACCTTCACTCAACCTCCCCAGTAGAAAAATGTTAAGTAATTCCACAGAGAATAACAAATGCAAAAATAGCTAAATCCTGACATACACTTTGAATTATCACAGTATCAAAAATATTACTGAAAAAAACTGGGACATCGTCACAGGAAACCCTTTTCTGATTAACATCTTAGGTGCGCTATCATTTGTTTATAGGAAGGCCAGGAACATTAGAAGTTTTGTTGAATTTAAACCTAGACCATGTGAGAAAAGCACTAAAAGATGTGAAACTAATTGTACATTTTGTATATTTATACAGCAAGGTGATAGTTTTTATTGCCCTTATTTAAAGATCATCATTAAAGCCAGTGCAGGGGGCAGACTGCAATGAATGTGATGCATTCCATGTGGGCAAGACAGTAACTAAACTCAAGCGTAGGATTTCATGTCATCTGTCAGAAATCCGCTCTGGATGTAAAACGAATGCATTAGCCAAACACCTTTCTCTTCATAAAAGACACACAGGTTTTAAGTTCCAGATCCTGGATCGCATAGACATGGGTGATCTTGAAGGAGACATCCCAAATATTCTGGAGAAACATGAACTCATGTGGCAATTAAAGCTGAACTCTTTTAGGAGCCTGGACTAAACTACTACTGTTCAATTAAAAGTGCACTGGAACTTAGAAAATTGCCACAGTGTTTACATGACTAATTGTATTTTATTTCATTCTACAAATTGGTTTTAAATACCATTTTAAATCAGTTGAAATTTTGAATTTAACATGTGTACCAATAACACTGTTTTACAGCACAATAAACCACTCCCATGCCTGATAAAGTATATATATATATATATATTTAGAAAGCTTGTGAGGAAATTATTACTCTATTTTTGTTTTACTTGGATCACTTGTCTGTGTACTTAATAAAGGATTTTCGACTGGAAACAGACTGCCTGCCTCACTTGGATTACTTTTGAATACTTAGTAATGCTGTACAATTATATATTTTCTATTATTACTTTTTGTTTTGTTTTGACTTAAGACGAGTTTACGTTCACTACTTCTACTACTATTGTCTGATCTGATTAATATACAGTGATTAACTAGAAATATATGGACTGAAAATCTTCCACACAGAGAAGTTTCTTACACTGTTTAGTTTTTGGACCCACTACACTTTAGTGGGTTGTTTTGAGACTTTGGGGATACCACGGAAATGACTTGTTTTTTTATATTACTATATACAATCATATCTATAATAGTATATATAAATATGTTTATAAACTATATTATCTATATATTTAATACATTAATATATGTCCATGCGTATATAATGTACATGCATATTATATTATACTTGTTTGTCAGTATGCCTATACAATCTATATATTATGTATATATGCGCGCAATGCACATACACATATTATATATGCACACATACTATACATGCACAGTATACAATTACGTATGCACAATACACATGCATGCACATTACAGATGCATGTGCGCACGTGTGAGTAAATATGCATATACACATGTATACTGTACACACAAATACACAGGAATGTATTATATGTAATATACTTAGGTGTGCACATTACATTACAGGAGTATATATTTTATATACATTTATACACATGAAATGCACATATATACACATACAGTGGATATAAAAAGTTTACACATCCCTGTTAAAATGCCAGGTTTTTGTGATAAAAAAATAGACCACAATAAATCATTAAAAAACTTTTCCCACTTTTAATGTGACCTATAACCTGTACAATTCAATTGAAAAACAAATATGTTAGAGGAAAAAAAATATAAAAAATAAAAAACATACAATAAGTGTGCACACCCTTAAATTAATACTTTGTTGAAGCACCTTTTGATTTAATTACACTATTCAGTCTTCTTGTGTAGGAGTCTATCAGCATGGCACATCTTGACTTGGCAATATTTGCCCACTCATCCTTGCAAATGCACTTCAAATCTGTCAGATTGCAAGTGAAAACACTACAAGCCCTTTCTAAGTTACTTAGTATAGTGGAGAGAGCGCCCCAACTGTCTATGCATGCCCAGTTATGGAGATGGAACTCTCATCTTTTTTTTTTTAGTAGTTCTGAAAAAAGACAGCAAGACTGACAGCCAGATTAAGTTAGACTCAGTGGCCACCTTAGGCACAAAGGAGGGATTACAGCAGAATGCCACTCTACCTTTAAGAAATACATTATTTAGGAACGTTCTCGCTCAAGGTCTGAAGTTCAGAAATACTCTTGGCTGATAAAATAGGTACTAAATAGACTCTTTCAGGACAGGAACCTCAATGCTGTCCTGGAGGCTAGTTCAGAAATGGATTTAGTTAATTACTTCATACAACAAATGTTAGGATCCCACAATGGAAAGGGCTCCCTACTGCAAAAACTTGACAATGAGTGGAAAGAGAGAAAATGCATGCAGGGGACCTAAAGGCCACTCCTGGACTATGCCATCCCTGGCACTCTGGCAAAACGATCACAGTAAGGCTTTCCCCATCTAGAGAAAAGAACATTCACTACAAATCATCTGAGAGACTATTTGTGGGGCATTAACAATTATCTGCTGAGCTGATCCATTGGCAAGATGGATTCTCCTTGTATTTGGGCTGCTAACTGCAATATATTAGAGGCCATGGCCTCTTAAAGGAGGTAGAAGTGCATTCGTTCCTGCTTAATGATATACCACACTACTGTCACACTGCATAGCTATCCTCCAGAGAAACGAAACCCGGAGGCTCTCTGCACTGTTAGAAGGACCACCCTTGTTCTCTATGACATTTATATGCAAACTGGTCTCAGACTGTGACGAAACACCTTAAACAGTCTTCCATAAACAATGCCTTTCCCAACCTAGGGCAGGAGCAGCCAAGGTGAACCACTGTCAAGTGTTCAGGAAGATCGAACGGGCTTCCCAAAGGCAGGGTGTCAATGGACAGCTACAATAAAAGATGTCACAGACATGCATCAATAAAAGATGTCACAGACCTGCATCTGAAATTGAAGAACTGCAGAGTAGGTCCCAGGTATGACTACAGTGTCCCTCAAGGTCTACTGGAGAAAGTACAGTCGTGTACACTTACAAATGTAGATGTTTGAGTGTATTCACTGTTGCAGTCATTACATTTGGGTAATCTGCTGGCAGGTTGCCCTCAGTCGGCCTGATTAACAAAGTCTTGGGTCCTGCATTCCTTCTTCCATGATGTCAGGTCGTCAGGGGGTATAAAACATGCAGCCGACGCCATTACATCAGTTTTTCTTGCCCCAGATGTCAGGTACCCCCCAAATGGGGAGCAAATAAAATTTAAAAACAAAAAATATACCTCCATTTCCAAAAGCAAATACACCAAAAGGGCTTTTAAGCATAGTGAAAGAAAGTAGAGGTATAGCCAAAGAAAAATAGGGGGCTGGAGGGAGGGTAACCAGGACTGCAACAGTGAATACACTCTAACATCTACACTTATGGTAAGTGTACACAACTGTACTATGTTCTTCATGTTTCACTGTTGCAGTCATTACATTTGGGTAGATTCCCAAAGCTATCGTTGGGTGGAGGGAATTTTACAGCATTAGGACCAGCTATAAGGCCCTGCAGGACAGCAGTGGCAAAGCCAGCTCTGGATTTAGAGAAAAGTGGTAAATGGTAATGCTTAGTGAATGTATGAACTGAGCTCCAGGTAGCAGCTTCTAGAATGTCCTGGTAGGAACACCAATGAGAAAGGCTGTAGATGTAGATGCACCCTGATGGAATGGAATCTGATCCCCTGGGGGACAGTTTTTCCATGGTGAATACAGCAGAAACAAATACAATGGCTTATCCATTTAGGAAATGGTTTGCTTTGAAATAGCCTTTCCCTCTGCCCCTGCAGCAAATGCCACCAGCAGTTGTTCAGGTTTCCTTTGAGATTTTGTCCTGTTTAAGTAAAATCTAAGTTGTGTGTGTACATCCAATGAATGCAGAATCCACTCCCCCTTGTTCTGTGGATTGGGAAAGAAAGTTGGCAAATGTATGGTCTAGAACAGGAGGAATAGCCAAAGGCCTATGCTGAGGAAGAAGGAGGAAATCCCCCAGTCTCTTTTTAGATTCAGAGAAATCCTGACTTTCCCAGTGGAAATGTTCCCTTAAGGTACGTAAAGTTTTCCCAAAAGAAAAATCCTCAGAGGGAGAAGCAGAAGGAATGAAATCTTCTGCATCAGAGTCATCATAAGTAGGTACAGGCAATTCCTGTTCATTAGAAGAGTCAGAAGAAATAGAATCCTGTTCAGAAGATTCATAATCAATGTCTTGCCTAGGCCTCTTAGAGGGGGGGGAGTGGCTACCCCTGATCAGAGTAATTAAATCTTCAGCCATTTTGATCATTTGTTTGTTTTAGGCATAGGGGCCTGCACATGTGGCCCAGGCATCGATTTTTTAGCATAGGAAGAGATTATGGCCTTAGTTTTGAAGATGGCGTCAGTTTAATATACAAATCTGTAGGCCTGAAAACACCCCCAGAAGCTGGTGTCTGCACAGCGGCTCCGGACCCATCTAAGGTAGAGACATCCACGGGTTCCATAATTGAAGCATCTTGTGGCATACACAGAATGGGTCGCAGTAAAGGCCTGCGAATCAGAAGTAGCGGGTATCAGGGGCTGCGAAAGCGCCTCACTGAGTATCGGCGAACTGGCGACTGGCTTAGGAGAAGCGTCGTGGCAGTTTTGGACCTCAGTGGCCTGTCTGTCTTTTTCTTTGCGTTTTTTAGGTATTCCGGTAGTCGGATTGTTAACAGACGACATTTCTGGATAAAGCGTGAGCCAAAATATTTAGAAGTAAAAATGTACCCATGTTTGATAGTGCGTTGATTAAATAAAGCACAAAACTGACAGCAAGGTACGTTATGGTCAGGGTCTAGGCAAGGAATACAGTACAAATGAAAATCCTTATGAGGTATTTGCTTCCCACAAGTAATGCAATTATTAACTTTTACTGACATCTGTAAGGCGCAAGAAAAAGTTTCCCCAACGGGGTACTTAGCTTTTTAGTTGAAGACTTCGGATCTGAAATTTGAACACGAAAATTTCAGGAGTCGGACGACCGGCACTTGCGAACTGCTTCTGCTTCAGGCACCGCGCGGCAAGAAAGACTGATGTAATGGCATCGGCTGCATGTTTTATACCTCTGACAACCTGACGTCATGGAAGAAGGGACCGCAACCGACGCTGGACCCAAGACTTTAATAAGGCTGATTGAGGGCAACCTGCCAGCAGATTACCCAAATGTATTGACTGCAACAGTGAAACACGAAAAACATCCCACATCTGACACCTTCCACATGGAATAAGGAATACTCGCACATCCATAAGTTCCACCACCCCGAAACATATGGAAGCTATTAAATGAGGATGAATGATAAATCAGGTGAATCCTTTCTGCGGACAAGTTGGCTAAACAAAAGCAAGTGTCCAGCATGCAACCCATGAGCTTCAGGCAATGACTGTTCCCAGCTGGTACTGCATGGCATTTACTCTTAAATGTCACAGATTTTTTTTGGGGGGGGGGGGGGGGTGGACAAACACAGAATCCCAAGCTGACAGTTTTTCTACGGTTGGGAGTAAGGGTATCACAGCGCCAATCATCTACACAGGGGGTGATCTTAAACCCTGCAGCCTTTGGAATTCTGCCAGAGCAGCTATGCACTCCATGAAGGGACTGAGGGACTCCCATCATAAATATATGTGCACATAGGCAGCACTTGCCAATTGGCGGATGGACAATCCCTGACTGCCTCCACAGCAGGGCATTTGAGCAAGGCCACAGACACAGTTGCTGCTCCCCTCTCCAATAAGACAGAAAATTGCAAACTCCTTTACTACTTCTGGAGCCTTTATTACTAGGCTAGCATTTACTTCAAAAAAGTTACTATCAACTTGCCCAGATTGGTTCCTTCCAGATTGCTGAAAGTGTAACTGCCAGCCACTAGAAAATTACGTTTTTTTTTTTTTTTTTTGCATCACAGAAAAAGGATGATGATAGACCAAAAATAAGGTGCCAACAGCCATTACCCCCCCCCCCCTACCTTGCTCACTGCCCTCAAGCTTTGACTTCATATGTGGATGGAAAATTGTAAATATTAAATGAGGCACACAGCAAGAATGCCTTGAAGTTCTCTAGAACTATTACAGGTATCACAGACATGATGGTGGAAGTCACTCTGGTGCCAAACACCTTGGCTGCAACATCAGCCATATAAGAGGCTAGCCTCATGGTTAGGTTTGACACTACAGTTAAGATGGAAGCCCAAGTTCTAAGCATTTTGCAACTCTGTGTCCTCCACATCTAGCAAGATCTTCAACATTTCATTTAAATGCTGCACTGGTACAGCATCACTTGTACCTGGTAACTCGGTACCCTTGAACACTGGGATGAGAATATGCTCTTTCCAAAGCAATCCAATTCTCTGTCCAATTTACCTTGAAAGGTATCTCAGGAATTTGACGTATAGCAGCCATTTTTTAGGGCTTCTGCAGCAACACCAAACTCCTTCACAGTTCTTTGGACAATAATCCAGGTCTTGTTGGGCCAAAGAAATTTTAAGATTTCCTTAGCACTGGTGCTACCACATCTGGCTCTTTCTCTATGCCTCTGTGACAATGACTGCAATCGTGTTAATGACAGACTATCATCTCTGGAAGGCAAAAGGAAAGACCAAAAGGCTTCTTACAGGATCTTGCTTCAGCATCATCTGGAGAATCTTCTATTCAGGGTCATTTGGGGAAAAGGAGAATAAACCTATGCCAAACCCCAGACCACCTTTGGAAACTCAAAAAAGGAGTCAAAGTGTCTGCTTTTGCACCTTCTCGTAAGTTTGACTTCACCTGGATGGGGACTGCAGGAGAGACCACTCACAATACTAGTATCTGAGACATCATCTGCAAAGTACAGTTGTGTACACTTACCATAAATGTAGATGTTCGACTGTATTCAATGTTGCAGTCACCACATTTGGGTTATCCCTGCCAGGCTAGCCCTCAGTCGGCCCAAATAACAGAGGCTTAGTATTTCTGCGTCGGTTGCTGCCGCTTTAGGGCTGATGTCAAGTCGTCAGTGGTATAAAAACAGGCAGCCGACACCATTACATCAGTTTTTCTTGCCCTAAATGTCAGGAGTCCAGAGTAAGGAGCTACGTTATGGTGGAACACCACCACCAGTAGAAAGTAAATACCAAAAATTCCTTGTATGAAGAGCGAGAGACACAAGGGGGATGGAGGAAGGGAAACCAGTACTGCAACAGTGAATACACTAGAACATATACATTTATGGTAAGTGTACACAACTGTACTATGTTGTTCTTGTTTCACTGTTGCAGTCATCACATTTGGGTTGATTCCCAAAGCTGAAGAAAAGGGTGGAGGCAGTCAAAAAGACTGGGGGGCTGGCTAGGATGCCCTGCAAGACTGCAGTGGCAAAGCTTGCCCTGGATTTGGAGAAGATAGGCAGGTGGTAATGCTTGGTGAAAGTATGAACAGAAGACCATGTTGCAGCCCCCAGGATGTCCCTGGTGAGGATCCCTCTGAGGAAAGCTGCAGAGGTGGAGGTTGCTCTAGTGGAATGTGTCCTGACTCCCTTGGGGGGAGGTTTTCCATGATGTTTGTAGCAGAAATGGATGCAATGTGCTATCCATTTGGAAACTGTTTCTTTGGATATGGCTTTACCCTCTGTTCCTGCAGCAAAGCTGGCTAGCAATTGATCAGTTTTTTCTAAAAGATTTAGTCCTGTCTAGGTAGAACCTGAGCTGCCTGTGCACATCTAGAGAGTGCCGAATCCATTCTCCCTTGTTTTGTGGGTTAGGGAAAAAAGTGGGCAAATGAATGGATTGGTTGAGAGCCACACTGGACACCACTTTTTGCATGAAGGATGGGTTAGTCCTGAGGGAGACCCTGTCAGCATGGAAAATGATGAATAGCTCTACAGCCATAAGTGCCTGTAGCTCAAGTAATGGCCAGAAGCAAGGCTGTCTTCCAAAAGAGAAATTTTAACTCTGCTGAAGCTGCAGGTTCAAAGGGGGGCACGGTGAGCTTTTCCAACACAAAGTTTAAGTCCCAAGCTGGGGTAGGAGCTCTTCTGGGTGGCCTCAAGTTGTTAGCCCCTCTTCAAAACTGTTTGATGAGAGGGTGCAAGAAAAGAGGTGGCTCTGTGCTGAAATCAGAGATGGCACATGCATGAATTTTAATAGATGAGAAGGATAAACCCTTGTGTAGTAGTTCTGCCAGGTAATCCAGGATGAGAGGTAGGGTTGGCTGTGCCATTCCAGCTCCCTTAACCTGGATCCA
The DNA here is from genome assembly GCF_019279795.1 of Protopterus annectens. Taxonomy (NCBI): domain Eukaryota; kingdom Metazoa; phylum Chordata; order Ceratodontiformes; family Protopteridae; genus Protopterus; species Protopterus annectens. The sequence goes on along the minus strand of NC_056748.1, from coordinate 924,637,561 downwards.
AGTGCAAAACGTTTTCCACTTGTCAGCATAAGACATTCTAGTGCTGGGGCGCCTGGCCTCACGTACAACATCTAGAACTTGTTTGCTTAGACTGGCAAGCTTGAAGAGAGGTCAGGGAATAAGACAGGCTGCCAGATTGAGGGGATGCATGAATTTTCCATTCCTCTGGGTCAGGAGTGCTGGGATCTGAGGTAGGTGCCATGGTGGCAGGGGTGACAGGCTGCGCAATAGTGGGTACCAGTGCTGCCATGGCCAGTCTGGGGCAATCAGGCTTGTCCTCGGTTTTTTCTCCCTTATTTTGATCAGTACCCTTGAAATGAGTGGTAGAGGGGGAAATGCATAAACAGAGAGGTTTACCCACTGGAAGGATAGAGCATCCACTTTCCAGGCCTCGCTGTGAGGTTCCCTGGTGCAGAATTTGCTGAGCTGGTGATTGGAGTGGGAGGCAAAGAGGTCTACCTTCGGGGTGCCCCATTTCTGGGTTATTAAAGAGTGAAGGTTCTTTGGTCTAGCTGCCATTCGTGTGGGTCTAGCAGGTCTCTGCTTAGGTTGTCTGCCACCGAGTTTAGAGAACCTGGCAGGAATTGTGGTAACAGGTATAGTTGCATGGCTGCGGCCGTGTACCAAAGGGTCATGGTGAGCCTGCATAGAGGATAAGAGAGAGTCCCTCCCTGCTTGTTGATGTACCACATCACCGTGATGTTGTCTGTTTTGATCAGCAGCGGCCCCAGGGAGAGTAGGGATCAGAAAGCAGTCAGGGTGTGCTGAACAGCTAACATCTCTTTTTGGTTGATGTGCAGATGTATTTGATTTGGGCTCCACTGGCCCTGAATGCACCTGTCACCCGAGTGTGCACCCCAGGCACAGTCTGATGAGTCTGTGGTGAGGGTCTGGGCAGCGTGGGGTAGTGAGAAGGGAAGTCCCTTGTTGTGGAAGCATGCTGCTGCCCACCAAAGAAAATCTTTCCTTAGGCAAGGTATCATTGGTATAAGAGTTTCCAGGTCTTGAGAGTGCTGACACCAAAGGCTTTTTAGGTACCATGGTAGTTTCCTCATATGCAGTCTGGCATATGGAATGAGTAAAATGCAAGAAGCCATGAACCCTAGAGCTTGCAGGATTTTCCTTGCGGATAACTGGTTCCTGGTGGCTAGTTGAGAGAAGTAGGTTATCATGTAGGTTTGTTTTTCTGGTGTAAGGAATGCCCATCTGGGATGCTGTGTCCAGGCTTGCTCCCAGGAATACAGTTTTCTGACTGGGTACTAGTTTTGATTTCTTTTCACTGACAGTATACCCCAGGGAGGTCAGTAGGTCCTTTACAAAGGTCAGGTGCTTTAGCAGCTTTTCCAGACTGTCTGCCTGAATCAGGCAGTCATCTAAGTATGGATACATTTGAATATTTCTTTGCCTGCAAAAAGCAATGGTGGGAGCTAGACATTTTGTGAAAACTCTGGGAGCAGTGGACAAGCCAAAGGGAAGTGCAGAGAATGGAAACTGCAGTGATCCTGCTCTGAAACGTAGGTATTTCCTGCATGATTCCCCGACTGGGATGTGCAGGTAGGCCTCTTTTAGGTCTAGGGTAGCTAACCAAGCATCTTTGAAAAGCATAGGAAGAAGCTGCTGGAAGGTGAGCATTTTGAATTTTGGTATCACCAGAAAGGTGTTTAGACTGGATAGGTCGAGGATGGGGTGCCATGTGTCCTCTTTTCTGGGTACCAGGAAGAGTGTGGAATAGAAACCTTAGGCTATCTGTTCTGTAGGAACATGCTCTATTGCCCTCATAGAGAGAAGAGGGAAAGGACTTGCTTTTTTTTTGGCCTCTGCCCGCTGGTTTGGGGGAAGATCTGGAAACCCTTTTGGGGTTGGCAGAGTGTGAAAATAAAATTTATATCCCTGGGACACTATGTTGAGGACCCAGAGGTCGCTGATAATGGTGGCCCAATTGCTTGCGTGGAAGGAGAGTTTTCCTTCTAGGGGCAAGTGCAGGTGGGCAGAGGGAGGGAGTAGAAGTGTAAAGTCATTGTGAGCTTTTACCATAAGGGGGTGGCTTAGCACTCCCTGGTTTTGAAGAGGAGGAACTCCATTGCTTAGATCTCTGCATTCCCTGGGGCTGTTGTCTGGGGGGGGCCTACTTCCCCTGGGTCTGGGCTGAGCTGACCTGGGGGGGCAGGAAAGGACCAGTGCTTGGATGGGCAATGCCTACTGAACCTCGGTGGATGGACCTGTAAGAAGTCCTTAGCTGTCTGCATAGATTTATCTTTTTCTTCCATTTTTTTTAGGACCTCTTCTGCTTTGGTGTCTGTGCTGTCCGTCTCTGTCTTTATCCTTACTTTTTTTCAGATCATCGGTTGTCGGATAGCTTGCGGAAGCCATATTGGAGGTCGAGAACCGACAGCGAAAATATCTAGCTACAATAAGGGCCCAACAACATACAGTTCTGGTGTTGAACAAAGCACAAAAGCGACAGCGGGGAACATCGTGGTCTGGGCCTAAACAAGTGATGCAGTAGGAAAGAAAATCTTGGTGTGGTATTTGCTTTGCACAGGTAAGACAATTGTTAACTTTTCCTGACATCAGTTAATGCAAGAAAAAAGGATCCCACCGGGGTACTTAGCTTTAGAAGACTTCAGCTTCAATTTGGAAACGAAAAACTCAGGTAGAAGCCGACTGGCACTCGTGCGAACTGCTTCTGCTTCTCTGCAAGAAAGACTTGGGTAATGGCATTGGCTGCATGTTTTTATACCACTGACGACCTGACGTCAGTCCTGAAGTGACAGCAGCAGATGCAGAAATACTAAGCCTCTGGTATTCAGGCCAACTGAGGGCTACCCTGGCAGGGATAACCCAAATGTGATAACTGCAACTGTGAAACACGAAGAACATCTGCCATTGCAGCATCTGTACATAGTTCAGTGACAGTGCTGCCATTAGCACAAACCCTGGTGCCAAAGGACAGATGCCAGACTATATCTTAAGGGGGTAACAAATGCCAAACCCACCACTGAAGATCTCTGTGCTGAAGTCAATATGAGAATTCCAAGCCACAAAGGTTTCACAGATCTTATCAAAGGCGGTGATGCTGACCTAGGCACTCAGCTCTCGGGCCAGAGTTCTGCAGCCACAGGAACGACAATTGTCAACCTGAAAGAAACCCCTCACTGTCATAATCAGCGGACAGCTGGACACACAATATAATCAGCATCCAAATGTGCGTCAATGAGGCAACACAGTTCTTAGAAGGGCTCCTGCCTGATTTAGCCCAGTTTGAGACTAGGACAAGAGGAGGCTCAAGCTCATTTGAAGTTACAGCATGGTCAAGGCTAGCTCGGCAAAATCAATGTCTATGATGGACTTAAAGGAGGAAACAAAGACAGTTGCGTGCACTTACCATAAATGTAGATGTTAGAGTGTATTCACTGTTGCAGTCATCACTTGTGGGTTATCCCTGCTGGGCAGCCCTCGGCCAGCCCGAACACCAGAGTAAAGAATATCCCTCCTGTGTCGGCTGCAGGTCGCCTGAGACTGACGTCAGGGCTATAAAGGGAGGCAGCTGACACCTTTACATCAGTTTTTCTTGCCCCCAACCTATAGGAGACCTGCCCAGAAGGCCTGAAGAAAGCCAACCAGGGGTATATCCTTAGATATAATTAGGTATGATGGAAATAAAAGGGGGAAGGAGGGAGGGAAACAGAACTGCAACAGTGAATATATTTATGCTAAGTGTACACAACTGTACTATGTTCTTTGTGTTTCACTGTTGCAGTCATCACTCGTAGGAAGATTCCCAAAACTGAAAAATAGGGTGTAAGGAAGGAAGGGAAGGAGCTGGAGAATAGGCTTGCACTGTTCTAAGTGGAAGCTACTATGCTCCGCAGGACTGCTGATGCAAAGCTTGCTCGGGATTTGAAGTAAAGAGGTAGATGGCACTGTTTTGTGAAGGTGTGAACAGATGTCCAGGTGGCAGCATTTAGAATATCCTGGTGAGGACGTCTCTGAGGAAGGTAGTGGAAGTTGATGTTGCCCTACTGGAATGGCTTTGGACAGGTTTGGCAGGTATTTTCCCATGGGAGTAGTAGCAGAAATGGATGCAGTGTGATATCCATTTTGAAATGGTCTGCTTAGATATAGGTTGCCCCTCTACCCCTGGGGCGAAGCGAACCAGCAGCTGGTCAATATTTCTGAAAGACTTGGTCATATCCATCTAAGGTGTCTGTGCACATCTAATGTATGAAGAATCCTTTCCCCCCTACTTTGTGGGTTTGGAATGAAGATAGGGAGATGGATAGTCTGATTAGGGATCACTTCAGATACCACCTTAGGCATAAAGGAGGGATTGGTTCCAAGAGACACCCTGTCTGTATGGAAGACAATAAAGGGTACAATGGCCATGAGAGCCTACAACTTGGAAACCCTCCTGGCTGAGGTTATGGCCAGCAGGAAGGCATTGTTCCAAGAAAGGTGCTTCATTTCTGCTGAAGCAGCTGGTTCAAAAGGAGGTAAAGTCAATTTTTCAAGTACATAGTTCAGGTCCCACACTGGAGTGGGTGGTTTGATGTGCGACACCCCTCTAAGGAATTGTTTTACCAGGGGGGTGGGAGAACATATGCTGTTCTCTGGGGGAATGAGCAGAGATAGCAGAGGCATGAATTTTGATGGAGGCGTATGAGAATCCGTTTTGAACGAGCTCCTCCAGGTAATCTAGAACCAAAGTGAAAGTGGCATAGGAGCTGTTTCTACACTCTTAGTTTAGCACCAGGCAGTAAATCTTTTCCATTTTGCGGAGTAGGATTTCCAGGTGCTGGGCCTCCTGGCCTCCTTAATGATATCCAGAACCTGCTTGCTCAAAGGTGGCCTGATATCTGCCTCTGGAGTATAAGCCATGCGGACATGCTGAGTGTTTGAAGATTTGGATGCAGTACGGACCCTTTAACTTGGGTTAGCAGTTTGCCTGTGAGAGGCAGTCTCATGGGTAGCTCCTTGATCAGGCTGAGGAGCATGGGGTACCAGTGCTGCCTGGGCCAGTTTGGGACAATGAGGATAGCCCTTGGCCATTCCTCCCTGATCTTTAGAAGTACCCTGGGAATCACTGGCAAGGGAGGGAAGGCGTACACAAAGTTTGCCCCAGTGAAAGATGACAGCATCCACATTCCACGCTCGTGGGTGGAACTACCTGGTACAGAATCTGGTCAACTGTCTGTTTTCTATAGTTGCAAAGTGGTCGACCTGCGGTGTCCCCCAGAGGTGTATGATGCTGAGGAAGGCCTCCTTTTGTAGCTGCCATTCGTGGGGGTATAGAACAATTCTGCTGAGAAGGTCTGCTAGGGTGTTGTGCTCCCCTGGGATGTACTGGGCTATCAGATGTCATTCCATCATTGAGTCTGTCTGCCAGATAACTATGGCTAGATGGCAAAAGGGGTAGGAGTGAGTTCCCCCCTGCTTGCTGATGTACCACATGACCGTGATGTTGTCTGTTTTGATCAAGAGCACTCCTGGTATGAAGTGGGCCTTGAAAGTTGTTATACCCTCTGCACTGCCATCAATTCCTTCAGGCTGATGTGGAGGGCTAGATCCCTCTGATCCCAGGTGTCTTGAGTGCACGTCTCCTAAATAAGCCCCACAGACCACGTCTGAGGCATCTGTGGTGATGGTCTGGCCTTGGGGAAAGGTGATAAATGTTAGACCCCTGTTCAGGGTACAGACTTTTGCCCACCAAAGTTGTTCTTTCCTTAAGCAGGGAATCGGAGGCAGCTCTTGTTCCAGAGACTAGTGTTAGCCCCATAGGTTTCTTAGGTACCACTGCAGTTCTCATGTGCAGCCTGGCAAAGGGCACCACATCATGATGCCATGTACCCTAGTGCTTGCAGGAATTTCCTTGCTGTGAGGTGTGTCCTATGCGCTAACTGGGAAAAGTAGAGTGGGAGAAAGCTCTGCTTTTCTGGACAGAGGAAGGTTCTTTGGGCAGATCTGTCCAGGAGAGCTCCCAAGAAGGTTATCCGTCTTGTGGGCTGGAACTGGGATTTTTTTTTGTTGTTGATGGTAAATCCCAGAGATGTTAGAACGGTTTGGACAAGAGATCCTGCAGGAGTTTTTCCCTGTTGTCTGCCTGGATGAGGCAGTCGTCCAGATAGCAGTAAATATGTATGTTCTTCTGTCAAAAGGCAATGACAGGAGCCAGGCATTTGCTGAAGACTCTAGGAGCAGTAGATAAGCTAAAGCACAGAGCGGAGAACTGAAAGTGTTCTGACCACGGTCTGAAGCATAGGAAACTCCTGCAGGATTCCATTATGGGGATATGGATGTAGGCATCTTTCAGATCTAGGGTCACTAGCCAAGCATTTGGTGTCAGCATTGGCAAGAGTTTTTTGAAGTGTTAGCATTTTGAATTTTGGCACTAGGAGGGACAGGTTTAATGTGGGTAGGTCTAGAATAGGGCTCCAGGTGCCCTCTTTTCTGGGTACTATGAACAACATTGAATAAAACCCTTCACATTCGTTCCTCTGGTACAGGCTCCACTGCCCCTCGAGCACAGAGTTTTTGAATCTGGCGGAGGGCCCCTGTCCTCTGATTTGCTGGTATGTCTGGATAACCTGAAAAACTTGGGTCCTGTTTGAAAGAGAACCTGTAACCTTGGGAAATTATGTCCTTTTTGAAAGAGAACCTGTAACCTTGGGAAATTATGTTTAGGACCCACCAATCTGCTGTGATGGTTTGCCACTAGTCTATGAATAAGGACAGCCTTCCTCCTAGCTGTGAACTCCCTTGCCTAGGAGTGGTAGAGGTCCACTGTCCAGGCCTCTGCTGGTTTTGGTGCTGTTGCCTGGAGGGCTTCTCTTGGTGTCCTTTCCTTTGCACAGTTTTGGCTTGGGCAGGAAAGGACCAGTGTTTGGTGGGAAAATTCCTACTGAATCTGGGGGGGGGGGGGGTTGTACCTGTACGAAGTCGGTCTGTCTGCATGGACTTGCCCTTATCTTCCATTTTCTTTCTCATCTCCTCTGCTTTAGGGCAAAACAAGAAGTTATGTACTCACCATAACGTTCAATGTATGTAGTCCATCTCGCCTCACATTCTTACCTGTGGGTTTGGAGCCGAATGTCGGCTCCGACCCGACCAAACTTTTTTTTAGCTCGAAGTCTTTCTATTGGCTGGGCTAAGATGGTATCCCATGCTGCACTGCTCTCTATCCCCAGATCTAGTTTGCTGCGAGCACCAGCACTCATTCTCCATGCATAACACCACCTAAGGAAAGGAAGAACAAACCAAGAATGAAGGGAGCTCTGAAACCAGACCCAACCTCCAGATCTTCCAGGACGGGGGAAAGGGGGGGGGGGGAGTAAGAATGTGAGGCGAGATGGACTACATACATCGAACGTTATGGTGAGTACATAACTTCTTGATGTTATGTAGTCCAATCTCGCCTACATTCTTACCCGTGGGACAGTGTCCCTTGCACCTAAATCCTGGGAGGTTCAGTGGAAAATACTCCTGAGCACTGCAGAACCAAAGGAAGACTTGCCCCTAGATACCACATCCAACTTGTAATGAGTAACAAAGGTGTGAGGAGATGCCCAAGTAGCCGCAGCACAAATATCATCCATAGACAATCTGGCCTGAAAAGCTGTAGATGTAGATACAGACAGAGTAGAGTAAGCCTTCACCCGAACAGTAAATCTTTACCCCCTGAGGAATAAATGAAAGAAATGCAACTGGAAATCCACCTGGACAACGTGACTTTGGAGACAGGAGACCCAATTCTGTTTTCTGAAAAGGAAACAAACAACTGATCAGATTTTCTGAGGTCTTTCGTTCTGTGCAAATAAAAACATTGTCTATGCACATCCAATTGATGAAATTTGAATTCTGCCTTGTTTGAGAACTGGGGAAAAAACACTGGCAATTCAATAGATTGGTTAAGGTTACTGACTGACACCATTTTGGAATGAAAAGTGGGGTTCGGTCTGAGAGAAACCCTGCCCTTATGAAAAATCAAATAAGGGGGTTTGATTGATAAAGCTTGAAGCTCCGAAACGTGTCCGGCTGACGTGATGGCTACTAGAAAGACAGTCTTCCAAGTTAAGAATTTAAAATCACAAGTGGCTGCAGGCTCTAAGGGGGGTGAAGTAAGACCCTGCAGAACAAAGTTTAAGTTCCAAGGCATAACAGGTTCCGATACTGGAGGACGAAGTAGCAAAGTGCCCTTCAGGAAAGCCTTACGGAGTCTATGTGCCATCAGGCTAGGCTCGTCTGCAACATGAAAGGTAGAAATCGCCGCCAATTGGACTTTAATGGTTGCGGCCGCTGAACCCTGGTTAAAGAGCATAGACAAGAACTCCAATGCAAACGAAATTGGAGCCGTGTAAGGGTCAATCTTTTCGGTATGCGCCCAGATTGAAAACCTCTTCCATTTGCTGTAATAAATCTTCCTGGTCGAGGGCTTATGAGAGGAAGATAAAATATGAACCACCTTCGGTGAAAAATGATGAAGCCTAAGTAATGACGGAAGTGGAATAGCCAGGCTGTCAACCGGAGGGTCCGAGGAGAGGGATGGAGCTGCCCTAACATGTGTGTTATTAAGTCTGGCTGTGGGTCCAGAATCCAAGGAGCGTCCATGAGATAGGGATGGAGAAAGGGGAACCAAATTTGACGAGGCCAGTGTGGGGCAATCAGAATCATTCTGCTTCCCAAGGATTGTGCTTTCTGAATAACCTTCGACAGCAAGGGGACCGGAGGGAAGGCATATAGTAGACTGGAGGGCCAATCGTGGACTAGAGCATCCCTGGGTGATTCCCCCTGAGGGGGGATCAACGTGAAGTAGCTGCTGCATTTGGCATTGAGGGGGCTGGCAAAAAGGTTGCAGCAAGGCTGACCCCACCTGTGGAAGATCTGTTCCACAACTTGACAGTTCAGGGACCACTTATAAGGCATCAGAATAGCTCTGCTTCGCCTGTCTGCGATCACACTGGACTTCCCCGGAATGAGTGTTGCCACCAGAAAACGTTGGTAAGACACTGCCCACTGCCACACTCGCATGGCCTCTCTGCAAAGGGGATAAGACTTGGTTCCTCCCTGCTTGTTCAGATACCACACCACTGACATATTGTCTGAATGGATTGCAATAGCCCCGAGAGGAAGAAAACTCTAAAGTGCTTGCAATGCTAGTAGCACAGCTCTCATCTCCACGACATTGATATGCAGATGCATCTCGTGTTCTTGCCACATGCCTTGGACTGTCCTGCCTAGATAATGCCCCCCCACCCCATCTAGGAGGCATCCGTGGTCACCGTGGCAACAGGGGGTGCAGGAACGAAGGGCTTTCCCATATTCAGGTTGTCGGTGCAAGGCCACCAACTGAGATCCTGTTTTCACTTGTCTGAGTAGAATAGGGTGAGAAAGTGGAAGACGTTGGAGACCACTGGGCAAAGAGTAGCCACTGAAGAAGCCTCATATGTAACCTTTCCAGAGGGACTAACAATCGTAGCAACCATTGTCCCCAACAGTTAGAGGACCCATCTTGCCTTCGCTCTTCTCAGAGGGAGCAAGGCGTGAACTTGTTGTTGTAGGACTCTGATTCTTTCCTGTGGCAGAAAGCCCGCATGAGGACGGTGTCTAGTTCGGCGCCTATAAAAGCGACACACTGTGAGGGCAACAAGGCAGATTTTTCCAAGTTCAACGTGATGCCCAACTGTTGACATAGGTTGATAGTAGCGTCCCTGGTCTGACGTAGTAGATGCCTGGTGGTGGCAGTAAGGAGCCAGTTGTCCAGATATGGAAATACTTGGAATCCCTGATGTCTCAAGTGAGCAGTCACCACTGCCATGCATTTGGTAAACACCCAGGGGGCTGTGGTGAGACCAAAGGGCAGGGCTCGAAACTGAAAATGACTGGCTCCCAGCCAGAAGCGTAAGCGACTTCTGGATGCCCTTGTCCATCTATATGTGGTAGTAAGCATCCTTGAGGTCAATGGAGCACATCCACACTTCTTTTCCCAACAATGGGATAATGGACTGCAACGTGACCATTCGGAACTTGGACTTTTGCACATGGGTGTTCAATTGACTGAGATCCAATATGGGTCTCAGGTCCCCTGTCCTTTTCGGCACCAAAAAGAATCTGGAGTAAGTCCCTAATCTGATCTGGTCTGAGGGGACATGTTGGATGGCTCCTTTTTCTAGCAGCTTTGAAACTTCTGAAGCTGCGCAATCCCTTTGACTGGGTGGAACATCTGGGATTTTCTTGATTGGAGGGGGATTTGATGAGAAGGGGATGACATTCTCCAGAAATTATTCGTAGAACCCATTGGTCCTGGGTGATGTCTTGCTAGGCCTCCGGGTATAACGAGATTTGACCCCCGACTGGCTCCGGAAATGCACAGTCGGGCCTCCCATCAGGAGCGGCGGTAGGGAGAACCATGAAAGGAATTGTGGTCTCCCAAGTTGCGGGGGCCTCCTCTGCCCCTAGGGCGGCGTCTCCCTGAATAACCACCCCCTCCCCTGCCTCTGGAGGGGGGCTTACCTTGTGCACTGGGAAAAAAACTCTGATTTCTTGAACCACATTTTGCCATCCCTCTGGGCCTTGGGATAAGGCCTACAGGGAAGGGAAAAACGGACTCCTATGGCAGACAGAGTTTTTCCCTCCTGCTCGCACCTGGTGAGTGTGTCTTTCACCTTGGTTCTGAACAAAGAGGAACCATCAAAAGGGGTGTCGGTGAATGAAGAGTTGATGGCCTCTGCAAAATAAAGGTACATCCAGGCCTGCCTCCTAAGAGCAACTCCTGAACTTGCTGCCCTACTCGCTCCTTCGGCTGCATAGGAGATTAGCCTCATGGAGGAGTTTGCAAATGAACTGAGGGTAGACATCTGAGCGTTGACCGTCTGGGCCACCGCCTCAGAAACGTTACCTGTGAGAGTATCTCCAAGCTCCTTGAGGAGATCTCTCTGGAGCCGTGTAAAGTGTGATAAATAATTCAGTGACCGTAAGGTAAAGGTCGCTGAAGAAAAAGTATGCTTCTCGTACCGGTCTATGGTCCTAGACTCCTTTGTTAGGGGGATGGACGGTGGAAGAAGTCTCGGCTAATTCCTGAGTGGCAGCTGCCACCACCATGGCATCCACAGGGACTCCCTTGGACAGAAATTCCTTATCAGGAGTAGACAAAAATTTATTGGGTCTCCTGGGGACTGGTTCCACAGAGTCAGAGGTTTCCCACACCCTTTGACAAACCAAATCCAGAAGCTCGAAGGGTGGAGATACCCAGGAGGCGGAGGGCTGAGCACCAAAGGCCTTCAGGAAGACAGACTCCTTGAACAGGGCTTTGGATGGCCAGTCACCTCTTTGTTTCAAAATCTCTAAGATGTCAGAGAAAAACATCCTCAGAGGATGACTTGGGGGACCCCTCAGATTCCTCGAGGTCTGTGTCTGATGTGAGAGACTCATCCTGGGAATCTATGTGCTTCCTCTTGCACGTCTTCTTTCTGGGTGGCTTCTCAGGCAAAAACTCTGAGGGCCCCTCAGAAATGTGGGGACCACTCATGGAGGTACCCCGAGGCCTTGGGGCTCCGCTGTCTAGAGGTAGATGGTGATCAGAGACCTGCACCAGTGTATAGTAGGGGACAGAATGACCGACCCGCATGATGCCGCTGACGACCTGGCCAGCACGCTCCGCATGGCCTCGAAGGCTGGTCCCCCTGAGTCCGAAGAACGACCAGCCTCCGAAGCCACAACAGGAGTCAAACTTCCCCGCACTGAAGCACTGAGAGGGAGACTAGGAGCAGAGAGGTGTCCCGACACCTCTCCCAGGTCCGACCGAAGAATCCTGAGTCCTGAAACCCGTGGATGGTGCGGACAGGGTCGGAGCTGACGTCGGCACCGATAAGCCAGGAGGGGCTGTCGGAACCGACCTAGGGACATCACACGGAGCCAAGCACTCTGGCTCCAAAAGCTGAGGTGTGCTTGGAGGAGGAAGTATCTAAGCAGGTTGAGGGACCGGCTCTGGAGCTGACTGGGTCGAAACAGAGAACAATTTTGCCAGAACCGGTGACTGAAGGAGTCTGCACCGCTCTATCGACGTCCACATCTGATAAGGTCCTGGAGGATTTGGAGGATAGAGAAGGAGATCGGGACATCCTTTCCGAAGGGGACCTGTGAGGAGGGGATACTGGCCTAATGCTAGGCGATCGGCTCTGAACAGGTTCAAAGAAGATTAGAGTCAAAGCAGGTTCCATAACAACTGACACTTTCTGCAGCCCCGAGGACAATGGAGCCGAGGATGTCGAAGTAGACTTTGCTATTTTCTCTGGTGGCTCCGAGGAGTCTGATGGAGCCGGAGATCTCTTTTTTGATTTGGAGGATTTTGCCTTAGAGCTGGAAGCACTCTCCAGACTCTCCTCGAAGGAGGGTTTCAGAAGTCCCTTCAAAATCAATTTATTCTTCCTTTCCTGAAGAACTTGCGGACTAAAGGCATGACAGAAGCTGCACAACTCCTGGAGGTGAATCGCTCCCAGACAATACACAGAGAGAATGTCCATCGGTAATGGACATTTTATAACTGCACCTAGAACATTCCTTAAAGCCCGAGGGCTTGTGCTCCTTAGTATCTTTGGACATGGTTAACCGACAATAATAAAGCACCAACAACAATTAACCACTGAATAAATGGACCAATGGTCAAACAGTCACAAGGCGGGAAAAAGCCTACAACAAACAAAATACCACAAGATCTGCAAGTTAAATGATCCTTAGACACGAACACAAGGGGGAAAGGACTAACACCTCTAATTTAAACGTTTTTTAGTCCCGGTAAACTTATGACACAAGTAAAGCAAGGGGACAGACACGGTCATCTAACTGAAAACGGGCCTAGCCCGTTGGAAACAGCTAGTGGGATACCACAGAAAAAAATGGTCAAAAAACACAAACTTTTCCACAAGACACGACAAGAACACACAATAGCTATTAAAATAGCTTTTTTTGCAACAAATTTCTCTGATAAGGAAGAAAGGGTACTTAGCCACAGCCAACAGCGAGACCACGTCCGAGCTACATGAGCGGCAAATAAGATCTGGGGATAGAGAGCAGTGCAGCGTGGGATACCATCTTAGCCCAGCCAATAGAAGGACTTTGAGCTAAAGAAAAGTTTGGCAGAGTCGGAGCCGACATTCTGCTCCGAACCCACGGGTAAGAATGTAGGCGAGATTGGACTACATAACATCAGTTGTTCCCTATCCAAGGGGGTGTCCAGAAATTTTGATTTAATGTGACCAGGCAAAGGTTATCTCAACCATGCATGTCTCCTAATGACTGATCTAGAAACAGCCGCCCCGCTAGAGGCTTCTAGAGTATTAAATCCGTAATGCAGGAAATGTTTTGCCGCTTGAGAACTGGAGTGCATCAGATCTCCTAGTTCTCTGGTAGTAGTAATCTCTGGTAGAGAGGAAATTTTCTGCTTTAATAATTCCAGCGTGTTCTGTTGATATTTAAGCATATGGAATTGGCAATTGAGAGCTCTAATGGCTAGGGCAGCCGAAGTGCATACCTTTTTGCCCCATCAGTCAAGGCTCTGCTCTCCTTGTCAGAGGTTATTGGGTTTTTGGAGGAACTGGCCCTAGCCCCCCTTGGGTCCCTGAGTGATGACCTCTGGGTTGGCTGCAGGGTTCTTAAATAAATACGTATGGGTATCTGGCACCCTATATCTATCAGGCTTTCTGGGTGCAGGAGGGAGGGCATCAGGGGTGAGGCCAAACTCCAGGAAGACATACTCCACCACATCCAGAATGAGAGGGATGGACAAGAGTTTGTGCTGTGGTAAGCCCAGGAACTGTCACAATCTCTTTTTTGATTGGGGGTAGTCCTGAATTTCCCAATGGAAATGGTTTCTGAGGGTATTTCAGGTCTCCCCAAATGAGAGGTCCTCAGGAGGGGATGCAGAAGGAATGGATTCTTCAGCGTCCGAGTCCTCAAAGGCTGTCAGAGGCTGTTGTTCAGAGTCCAGAAATTCTGAGTCCTCTGACTCTAGCTCTGAAAGCACCGCTGGAGAAAGGTCCCTTTTTCTTTTTGCTGGGGAAGCTTGAGCAGACTGGTTTCCTCTGATGAGTGATTAAATCCTCAGCCATCCTAAGTAACTGCTGTGACTGAGCAGGTTGGGTGGGTGGTAGTGGGTGACTGAGCATCGAGGAAGGAGTTTTCCTAGGAGTGGCCTTGCTTTTATGCCTTAGTGACTCAACTGGGCCTAGGTGCGGTTTTGGCTGGTGGCGTGGCCAGTCTTTGTCTGGCATCGGAAAAGTCTCCTCGGAAGCCGGTGCCTGCAAAGCAGTTCCGGACCCAACCACAGGGCTATCGACATTTCGGAAGGAAAAGCCTGATCCAGTGGCATACAGGACTCCAAAAGGGTCTCAGCAGAGGCCTGCAGTGGCTGTACAGCTGTTATCAGGGACTGTGCTAGTGGACAGTAGGCTGGCTGACTTCAGGTTTGTGTCTTTGGGCTTAATCTTCTGTGGTCTCTCTTTCCTTCTCTTTTTAGGAATTTCCACAGTGGACTGACAGACGGATGCCATTTCGCGCTGGTAACCACTCTCCCTGAAATACCTGGCTACAAATTCAGTTCTACTGATGGTCCTAGCATTAAAGCACAGAACCGACATCCAGGGACATCATGGTCTGGTCCTAAACAAGTCAAATACAGATTATGGAAGTCTCAGTGTGGTATTTGGTTTTCCACAGTGGAGACATTTACTTTTTCGGACATCAGTTAAGCGCAAGAAAAAGATCCCCAAACAGGACCCTTAGCTTTAGTAGTTTTTCTTCCTCACTCTGGCAACGGCCGACCGATGCACTTGCAAACTGCTTCTGCTTCAGGCTCCAAGGCAAGAAAGACTGATGTAATGGTGTCGGCTGCCTCCTTTTATAGCCCTGATGACCTGACGTCAGTCTCAGGCGACCTGCAGCCGACACAAGGGGGATATCCTTTAGTCTGGTATTCGGGCCAGCCGAGGGCTACCCAGCAGGGATAACCCACAAGTGATGACTCAACAGGGAAACATGAACATCTGGCAAAGGGAGAACTAAAATGAGAAGCTTAGGTCAGGTTCATCTCCAGAAAGGAGGACTGTAACCTTGATGATTAGCTCCAACCCTGATGACCTTCAAAGAAATTATAGCAGGATTCCAAATAGGATACTCTCTCCTCCTTTTGAGGAGCATTCACAGTGAGAAGGCGAAAGGAGAATCCTTTAGGCCTATCATGCTCTTTTCACATAGAAGCTCATGCTTCTCTATCATTGTGTTGAGATTTTTCCCTGTCTTTACAAGGAAGGTTCAAGGAGATAGAAGGAACCAGACTCATCAACAGTGCCTTTTGATTCATCAGTATTCTCTTATCAATTTGTTTCACAAATGTCACACTGCTTTAACAAATCAGAGTGCACTACATAACAAAGTTCATGGGACGCAGCTTATAGTAACAATAAATGACTTTTTTTTTTGTAAAGCCAGCTTTTACCAGTGTTAACATAAAAATAACTGCAGACAAGCACAGTACAATAATTACTAGCAGTAGTCAAAAACAGAAGAGAAACCATCTAACTCCATTCACAAACTTAGAATTACTGCGGCAAAATGGCACACAGACATGAAGGAGAGACAAATTACACAAGTTAAAATAAAAGACATTAACTTAGTGGTTAATAACTCCAAACTAAACTACTCAGTCCTGCCCTATCATTACTTTTCCTCAACATCACTACCAATACAGCTTCTGACAATATTACTCTATATGCAGATGATACACTTCCTTCCTCTATACAAAGGAAGCTCCAAGGACACTTCAATAAACAACATTGCTGGCTCACAAACAGAAATCTAAGCATTAACTTCTCAAAGACAGCCACCATTTTACTGATGAACCACCACAAACTAAACACGTGCTCCTTTAACAGCAAACTCCCCTAACAAATCAACCATTTGTATACCTTGGACTTACACTAGCCTCATCTCTAAAATTCTTGGCGACACAGACCAAATTACCTCAGGTCAACACTCAAATTACAGCAGCCTTCACTATTTCCAGTCACCTCACACCAGTAGCCAGAAGTGCTTTTGAAAAAAATATATTCATACTAAGGCTACTAAAATATGCACTTCCATTAACCTCCGTAATCTCTACAAAAAATATAAAGATTTAAACATCAACAGAATCTATAGATGCATTAACCTCTCTCATGACTAGAAAACCACTGCACCTAACTAAAGTAAAATGGCTCCTTGTTCCTGCACAAAATGCCCTTCTGCTCTCCACCTTCACTCATACACTGAAGTACAACTACAGTGGCAACCTCAAAAATACTACTGGTGAAATGTACATATTTTCTACAATCACAATTCATCAACACCACAAACCTTGCACAGGCTCCCATTCCTGAACGCTACAAGCAAAAAAAATCTCCAAAATTATATCAGCCAACAGGAACTACCTCCTTCTGAACTTAAGACATGTCAGACTAAAGAATAAAGCTCATTAATTCCTAAAAACACACAGAAATGCAGATGTTCCAGTTACTTCCAACAATACATCAACACAAACTAAAGCAGTACAATTTGAGAATCAAAACAGCAAAAAAATATGCATTTCTAATTAATATTAACTAAGTCTCTCTATTTTTTAGAACTAAAACATTCATTAGATTAACAAATTTTTAAACCTTATTTAAACCTTATCAATTTAAATATCTACCTCTCCATTACTTCTAACAATTTTGTCTTTCAACACCACCATACCTTTCACGCCTTTTTACCCTTCCTTTCTTTATCTTTAAGCCAGTCAACTGATGTTTATAATGAACGGCTGCCTGCATCAAGGGAAAACACATCATACTCTATATTAATTTATTAACTTACTTTATATTCATTTATTAACTTAAGGGGAAATGTTTGGGAAGAACAGATTCATCTATATTAATTTATCAATATGAGCATCTCTGATGAGGAATACTGACATTTTAAGTACATTTACTTATTTATTGACATTTGATTACTGGAAAAGTCTGACTGGGTTGGCCCAGGGAGAAAAGCTCCAAATTATTACAAAATATTTTAATAATAATTTTACAATCTTCAAATATAAAACAAAACAAAAACATCTGCAGTTTAAATAACAAATTAGTGATAATATAAAAACATTGGATAGTAATCTATACAAGTTATCTGACAATCATGTAATATTTATAGAAATCTTAGATAGTACATACTATACAAAATACTTAAGGTTATAATCAGAAGTTACTACCCACAAACAAAATATTACAGTGGCAAATATTTTCTAATACATCAATACAGAATTTTTCCGAAAAGGAACATACGCTTCTTGTAAATGCTGGAATGTAAAGAAACTATATAAAGTAAAAGTATTTTAAAATACTGCAATACCGTTTCTGCCTCTTGAGCTTGGGTCATGGCTGAAAAGGATCCCTGAACCAGCCCAGTCACCTGATTAAAAAAAAAAAATGCCAAAAGCTAATCCGAAAACACTAGCAGCCTGGGTCATCTGCAACTGAACAGCAGCAAACAAGATTTATGGAGGTAGTAGAAACAAGTTACATCTCACCATAACTTTCCATCTGTGTTGTTGATCTTCGTTCATTCATTACTGATGGGTTATCGGTTCCGTCCTCAGAACAGAGCCGGCCTCATACAAAGCTCGCATCAGCCAAAAACTCTCAAGCTAAGATCCTACCCAGAATGCTCTGCTCCTTGTTACCTCAGATCGAGTTTACAAGTTGATAGACAAAAGTAGAGGCTACCTCTAGTCATAACAGACCTACAATAAAGGAAAAAAAGGAGTATATGAGATCAACCAGGAACCTCCGAAGTGAGACGGAGGGTGGGGAGTAATGAAAGAATGAAGATCAACAACAAAGATGGAACATTATGGTAAGACATAACTTCTTTATCTGATGCTGTTCATCTTCGTTAATTCCTTACTGATGGGACAGAGTCCCCAGCTACCTGTATCCCTGGGTGGCCCTCAGAGGATGACATTCTTGAGCACCATGGAACCAAAAGAAGCTCTACCTATGGAGGCCAAATCCAATTTGAAATGAAGGATAAAAGTATGGGGTTTGGCCCAAGTCACAGCTGAGCAAATATCATTGAGGGAAGCCCTAGCATGGAAAGCTGCTGAGGTTGCCATAAACCTTGTAGAATGGGCTTTCACTCTGTGAGGCAAGGTGATTATGTTCTTGTTGTAGACAAAGCTAATGCAATTTCTCAACATTGACGCCGCCAATGTAACTTGAGTCCGGATGACCTAGCCTTAGTCCAGAAAAGGCCAGAAATAGTTGGTCTGATTTATGGGTAGATTTTCTTCTGTCCAGATAAAATTGTATTTGCCTGTGAACTTCCATGGAATGCAGGTAATACTCTCCCTTGTTAGAATGATTAGAAAAAAATACTGGGAGGTCAAGAGACTGGTTGAGAGACCGCTTGGATACCACTTTCGGTAAAAAGGAAGAATTAGTTCTCAGTGATACTCTATCCTTATGGAAAATAAGGTAGGGAGGTTTGATGCATAAGGCTTGAAGTTCTGACAAACGTCTGGCCAACCGACGTAATTTCAACCAGAAACAAAGTTTTCCAAGAGAGGTACTTTAAATCACATGAAGACACCGGTTCAAAGGGGGTAGCTGTTAGGGCTTGTAGAACAAAGGCCAAATCCAACGGTTGTACTGGTTCTCTAAAAAAGAGAAGTTTTAGGTGAAAAACATCCTTCAAGAAAATCTTACAGAGTCTATGTGACACGAGTACAGAATCCTGAAAGCCAATGTGGAAATTAGAAATGGCAGCTAAATGAACACTAATAGTAGAGGCTGATACCCCAGATTAAAAAAGATGTGATAAGTAATCTAAAACTACCGAAACTGGGGCTTCAAGGGGTCCAATTGTTTATCCACTGCCCATAATGAGAACCTTTTCCACTTGCTGAGATAGATTAGCCTGGTGGACGATTTATGAGATGTGATAAGAATATTGTGCACTGGGGAAGAGAGGTTATCCTGCCTGGCGATCATAGGAAGTGGAGAAACCAAGCGGTCAGCTTCAGACTTGTCAATGTTGGGGGTGGACTGAGGATCCATGGTCGATCTAGCAGGTGAGGCCAGAGGAAGGGGAACCAAACTTGTTGAGGCCAGTATGGAGCAATGAGGATCACTTTGCTCTTCAACTGCCGTGCTGTCTTCAGAAATTGAGAGATGAAGGGGGAAGAGGAGGATAAGCATAAAGCAGACCCAAGGCCAAGCGTTGACTACAGCGCCTCTTGGTGACTGTCCCAGAGGGGGGGGATCAGGGCAAAGTAGTTGCTGCACTTGTAGTTGGCTGGGGAGGCAAATAGGTTGCAGCAAGGCTGGCCCCAGCGGTTGAAAATTCTTGCCGCTATCACAGGATTGAGGGACCACTCGTGAGGTTGTAGAATGCAGTTGCTCAATTTGTCCGCAATCACGTTGGAGCTCCCGGGAAAGTGCATTGCAATTAGAAAGCAGTTGGAATCTATCGCCCATTGCCATATTCTCGAGGCCTCTCGGCATAACGGGTAAGATCTGGTGCCCCCTTGCTTGTTGATGTACCAGACCACTGACATGTCTGACTGGACAATATTCCCTGACGGGAGGATGGGGTGGAATGCTTGCAACGCCAATAGCACCACCCTCAGTTCCAGGACATGGATATGCAAATAGGCCTCTGTCTCCGACCAGGTGCCTTGGACCAAGTTTCCCTGACATAGCCCCCCAACCCCATCAGGGAGGCATACATTGTCATCGTGGCTTTCAGATGATGGGGGCTGAAGGGGCAAGACCATTATTGGGGATTTCGAGACGTCCACCAGAGCAAATCTTGCTTGCATCTCTGAGTTACACTTATCAGAAAGGACAAAGGATGGTGTAGAGGGTACCACTGAGTGAGAAGTAACCACTGGAGAAATGTGGAATCTGGCCAGAGGAACAATGGTGATCGAGGCTGCCATTGACCAAGAGTTTGAGTATGGACTGAGCAGATGACTTAGGTTCATAGATTAGTACTAAGCTAACTGCCCTTGTGAGCCACTTTAAGCTCAGCCAATTATCCCTTGTGAGACTTAAACCCTGCACCTTTTGTTTGTAAGGCAAACACCTTAACCATTAGGCCACCCTACCAACCCCCTTGTGGTGACAGTAGAGGATGAACCTGTTGTCTTATTCTTTGAAGTCTGTGATCCGGAAGAGATGTTGTGCAATTCCTTGTGTCCAATAGAACCTTGAAGAATTCTAAAGATTGTGTTTGGGTTGGGTAGGACTTCTCCCAGTTTATAGTGATTCCCAGGCATTGTGCTGTGAGGAGAGTGTAGTCTAGGGCTTCTTCCAGTAGACGCTTGGTGGGGGTGGTAAGGAGCCAGTCATCTAGGTATGGAAACGCCTGGAATTCTTGAAGTCACAGGTGAGCGATGACCACTGCCATGCATTTGGTGAACACTCTGGGACTGTACAGAGACCGAAGGGCAGTGCTCGAAATTGGTAGTGACTGGCTCCTAAGCAGAGGCGGAGGTATCTTCTTGAGCGCTTGTCCATTTTTATATGGTAATACGCATCCTGAAGATCTACAGAGCACATACAATAGCTTCTACCAGAAGAGGAAGGATAGACTGAACCGTGACCATCCGGAATTTCTCTGCTTTTACAAATTTGTTCAGTGTGCTGAGATACAGAAAATGTCTCCAGTCCCCTGTCTTTTTTGGCACTAAAAAGAACCTAGAGTAAAAAACCGGATCCTATCTGGTCTGGGGGGACTGTTTGGATGACTTTTTTTTGCAGCAGCTTTTGAATTTCATGTGTTGCTGCTTCCCTTTGACTGGGTGGGACATCAGGTAAGTCTCTGGATGAGGTGGGACAGAGATGGAAGGGGATGCAATAGCCTCTGGATATTATCCGTTGTACCAAAGAATCAGTGGTTATGTTTCGCTAGGCAGTGGGGTACAAGGAAAAATGACCCCCGGTCGCTTCCAGAGGTGAGCAGTCAGGCAATGCTTCAAAAGCGCTGGTAGGGTTGTCCAGAGAAAGAATCTCTGGAACCACGGTTTTGCAGACCTCCCCTGCCCCAAAAGGGGCCCGGTTTTTTTTCTTACACTAGCCTCATCTCTAAAATTCTTGGCGACACAGACCAAATTACCTCAGGTCAACACTCAAATTACAGCAGCCTTCACTATTTCCAGTCACCTCACACCAGTAGCCAGAAGTGCTTTTGAAAAAAATATATTCATACTAAGGCTACTAAAATATGCACTTCCATTAACCTCCGTAATCTCTACAAAAAATATAAAGATTTAAACATCAACAGAATCTATAGATGCATTAACCTCTCTCATGACTAGAAAACCACTGCACCTAACTAAAGTAAAATGGCTCCTTGTTCCTGCACAAAATGCCCTTCTGCTCTCCACCTTCACTCATACACTGAAGTACAACTACAGTGGCAACCTCAAAAATACTACTGGTGAAATGTACATATTTTCTACAATCACAATTCATCAACACCACAAACCTTGCACAGACTCCCATTCCTGAACGCTACAAGCAAAAAAAAAAAATCTCCAAAAATTATATCAGACAACAGGAACTACCTCCTTCTGAACTTAAGACATGTCAGACTAAAGAATAAAGCTCATTAATTCCTAAAAACACACAGAAATGCAGATGTTCCGGTTACTTCCAACAATACATCAACACAAACTAAAGCAGTACAATTTGAGAATCAAAACAGCAAAAAAATATGCATTTCTAATTAATATTAACTAAGTCTCTCTATTTTTTAGAACTAAAACATTCATTAGATTAACAAATTTTTAAACCTTATTTAAACCTTATCAATTTAAATATCTACCTCTCCATTACTTCTAACAATTTTGTCTTTCAACACCACCATACCTTTCACGCCTTTTTACCCTTCCTTTCTTTATCTTTAAGCCAGTCAACTGATGTTTATAATGAACGGCTGCCTGCATCAAGGGAAAACACATCATACTCTATATTAATTTATTAACTTACTTTATATTCATTTATTAACTTAAGGGGAAATGTTTGGGAAGAACAGATTCATCTATATTAATTTATCAATATGAGCATCTCTGATGAGGAATACTGACATTTTAAGTACATTTACTTATTTATTGACATTTGATTACTGGAAAAGTCTGACTGGGTTGGCCTAGGAGAAAAGCTCCAAATTATTACAAAATATTTTAATAATAATTTTACAATCTTCAAATATAAAACAAAACAAAAACATCTGCAGTTTAAATAACAAATTAGTGATAATATAAAAACATTGGATAGTAATCTATACAAGTTATCTGACAATCATGTAATATTTATAGAAATCTTAGATAGTACATACTATACAAAATACTTAAGGTTATAATCAGAAGTTACTACCCACAAACAAAATATTACAGTGGCAAATATTTTCTAATACATCAATACAGAATTTTTCCGAAAAGGAACATACGCTTCTTGTAAATGCTGGAATGTAAAGAAACTATATAAAGTAAAAGTATTTTAAAATACTGCAATACCGTTTCTGCCTCTTGAGCTTGGGTCATGGCTGAAAAGGATCCCTGAACCAGCCCAGTCACCTGATTAAAAAAAAAAAATGCCAAAAGCTAATCCGAAAACACTAGCAGCCTGGGTCATCTGCAACTGAACAGCAGCAAACAAGATTTGCGGGAGGTAGTAGAAACAAGTTACATCTCACCATAACTTTCCATCTGTGTTGTTGATCTTCGTTCATTCATTACTGATGGGTTATCGGTTCCGTCCTCAGAACAGAGCCGGCCTCATACAAAGCTCGCATCAGCCAAAAACTCTCAAGCTAAGATCCTACCCAGAATGCTCTGCTCCTTGTTACCTCAGATCGAGTTTACAAGTTGATAGACAAAAGTAGAGGCTACCTCTAGTCATAACAGACCTACAATAAAGGAAAAAAAGGAGTATATGAGATCAACCAGGAACCTCCGAAGTGAGACGGAGGGTGGGGAGTAATGAAAGAATGAAGATCAACAACAAAGATGGAACATTATGGTAAGACATAACTTCTTTATCTGATGCTGTTCATCTTCGTTAATTCCTTACTGATGGGACAGAGTCCCCAGCTACCTGTATCCCTGGGTGGCCCTCAGAGGATGACATTCTTGAGCACCATGGAACCAAAAGAAGCTCTACCTATGGAGGCCAAATCCAATTTGAAATGAAGGATAAAAGTATGGGGTTTGGCCCAAGTCGCAGCTGAGCAAATATCATTGAGGGAAGCCCTAGCATGGAAAGCTGCTGAGGTTGCCATAAACCTTGTAGAATGGGCTTTCACTCTGTGAGGCAAGGTGATTATGTTCTTGTTGTAGACAAAGCTAATGCAATTTCTCAACATTGACGCCGCCAATGTAACTTGAGTCCGGATGACCTAGCCTTAGTCCAGAAAAGGCCAGAAATAGTTGGTCTGATTTATGGGTAGATTTTCTTCTGTCCAGATAAAATTGTATTTGCCTGTGAACTTCCATGGAATGCAGGTAATACTCTCCCTTGTTAGAATGATTAGAAAAAAATACTGGGAGGTCAAGAGACCAGTGCACCGAAGGCCACAAGGATGACTCTGGCTCCAAAGTGAGGTCCACTATTGGGGTCGGAGGAAGGGGCTTCGATGCTTCTGTGGAAGTCGAAGGAGGAGTGTACGTTGGAGTCTGTGGAGAAATACAGTCATCTGGAAGAGGGAACATAGCTTACACGGTTGAGAGAGACCCCTGGCCACAAGCAACTGGACAACAGTCTGCAACACATCTTGCTCTGAGAGGCTCCTGGTCGACCTCATAGAGAAATCTAAAGGTGTTTCTGGCCTTTCTAGTAAAGGGCTACACTGGCTTTCAACAAACGGATCCAAGGAAGAATACTTGGTCCTTGCTAGTTCGTGTGGTGCAGAGCCCGGAACCGAGGGTGTCTGCATCGAGGAAAATACTGTCGCGGTTATCTGCCCCAAAGGCAGCACCATAAAGGGAAGTGTGGCAAATGTCTGCACCGATGAGTATGGTGCCGTGGCGGAAGGTGTCTGCACCGGTAACAACTGTGTCAAAAAAGACTGCAGCAAAAAGCATGTCGGTGCCAAAGAGGACAGTATGGTTAAACTCGGGGCCGAAGGAGTTTGCACCGACAGTGCCAAAGGATACTGTACCTGCAGAGACAGTGCCAATAAAGGCTAGGATGAAACTGTAGGAGTCATAAGTGTCTGCACCAGGAACTCTGGAGCCAGTGGCGATAAATAGGACATAGCTGGAGCAAAAATCAACTGGGGCGGTGCTGAGGCTGGGGCCGAAAGGTCACAGATGACAGTGCCAGCCTCGAAATCTTTACCTTTTTGTGAGTAGACTCCTTACAATCTCCAGAGGGAAATGAAAGTGAGCAACCTTGAGGTGGACGAACGCCTATTACGGGGTTTAGCAGGAGGGGGTAAGCCCTCCAACCCAGAGATAGCCTCACAGAAAGAAGTTAAGGGAGCCTTTCAGGATTAACTTGTTTTTCCTTTCATTGAGAGCCCTGGTCAAAAACTTTCTACAAATCCCACATGGGGGATCCACTGAAAGGTGGGAGACATTCAAGCAATAGACATAAATCATGGCCATCAGAAAGCAGTAACTTACGGCCACATTCCGTACATTGCTTGAAACCAACACTACTTTTCTTGCCCGACATAATGACATGGAGAAGAACGACAGTACCAAGGTAATAAAAGGGAAGAAAAACTACAGGGAGAGGGTCCTAAAGTTATGATAGTAAGTGACTGAAAACATTTTAAGCACTAACAATATAGAAATGTTCAAAAAAATTTTTACTTAGATGAGAGAGTGGCCTGACACAGCTGTACAGCAACACGGCAAACAACATCTGGGGTAACAGGGAGCAGAGCATTCTGGGTAGGATCTTGGCTCGAGAGTTTTTGGCTGATGCAAGCTTGGTATGAGGCCAGCTCGGTTCTGAGGACGGAACCGATAACCCATCAGTAAGGAATGAACAAGGATTAACAACAGATGCACATAATTATAGGTAAACGAAGGAGGTAAAACCTGGGAAAGTTTGCATTGTTGTCAAAAGTGACTGAATTAAAGCTACAGTCCTATCTGTACAGGAGAAAGTGTAAAAGTACAATCCTGAAAGTGTTTACAAACACATGGATAAAAGAATGCCGAAATGCTTAAAGATCATCACAGTGAAAAAGGCTTAGGGCAGTCTAACGCCCATGTCAACATTCTGCAACTAACTGACAGCTCTGGTATACATACACTTAAAACATAAATAGAAGCAAAATAAATTTAAAAAAAAACTGTTCTTTTCAGGGGATATCCTCACCCCCATATACAGGCAGTTTCAACTCCACACCTCAACTTCATCATCACTCTAAGACTGCTACATCTCTAGACAAAGCAATTAGAAACAGTGAAAATCTTCTCTCACTCCTCCAAGAGGCTGCCAGCTGGGAGAACCAAAAACATTATCTCAAAAACATCACAATTCCTACTTTGCCATGAAGCAATCATCATAAAATGACCTACAGCAATTACGATACAAGCAATTTTACATTCAGCAACTGACTGTAAGCCTCTGATCCTACCCTGGAATCGAAACTTAGACAAATGTATAAATGTTAAGCAGAAAACAATAAATATCTTCAAAACATTTCTTAACTAAGACAACATTCAGTGATAGTTACTTCAAGGGAAAAAAATATCTTAAAACTTAAAAAATGTTACAGCTTGATATTCTGTGCTATATTAAAGCATCAGAATCACTCTAAATGCTTACGTTTTACCACAAAATGGCCATCATTTGGGCTGACATATTAATCCAATCTTATTTTACAGCTTCTCTTTCTGTTCCCCAGAATCCCATTTATAGGAGTCATACTAGATATAATGAAGCAGAGTATCCCTAATCCCTCAGTTTAGACATCTTGCACAGCTTCGGAAACCTGACTATTCTTATTTTTGTTCTGTATCACCCAGATTTGTGACAGCAAATATGCTTCTCTTAACCTTCCCATTGTTAATTTAAAGCCTCAGCAAGGCAAATTAGCTAACTTGCTGGGTTTTATTATGCTACCTATCTGTAGTCCTTCCAAAGGTGACTGATTGTCTCCCACACTCTCAAGTGTCAGACTTTACAGTCTACTGCAGCAGCCATGTAATCAAATCATATTACGTCTCACCTCACAATGTAGCACCTTCCTGCAAGACTAAGTGTATAACCTCCAGTTCAGAAATGTCACTCTTAAAAATATTTATGCACAGATGTCTTCTCACATTCCGACACTTGCACTGTTACACTTCTATACTGCTACCCCTTTAATTTACTGAAGTATAGCATACTAATGCTTCATGTAAACTAGAAATCTTGCATATGACAAATTCCTTTTTCTTTATGCTATACAGGGAGTTTAACTTACCACCAATACAAAAATTCTGTCTGTTGAAAACTAGGAACTTGGTATCTAAAATACTAAAATACTACTGCCAGTAATTTTACTGCAAAGCAATGGCACTAACTATTGCAGCCATTTGTAAACCTATGGTATGCAACCTCACAGCCAGGTACTGCAAAATGAATCTACTATGAATACCCTTTTATTTTTTTGTTTCATTGCTAGGTGCCTATAACCAAAAGCTGTTTTTTTTTTTTATTTCACTCATCACCACCCACAGGACTGGAGGTAGCCACCTGGCGGTATAAAATATTAGCTCTACCTGGTCTGGTCACATTGACTAGTGATGATGTCACATCCTAAACCATGTAAAAATGAAAGGAGTATGACAATGACCACCACCATTATAAGTGTATCCTTCCTTCCAAAAAAACTATATTTAAAAAGTGTGAAAGTAGTCAGCTTAGATTACCACAAACGAACGAAACGTGTTATTTCTAAGAGCTAGTTAAACGACAGTTCCCTATACTTTTTCTACTGTATTAAATTATAAAGCAATTAATGTAACAAAGCATCATTCCACTGGCAAAAATTGAAAGTATTTACCAGTCTGTTAATGCAGCACTTCAGCTTTCGTCATTAAAGACATAATTCAATCAACCTGACGAATTATGACAGCAGATGGATGATCAAAAATCCCCAACTTGTCAGAATGGATGACCAGTCACAGAATCAGTGTGGTCTGTCCCGATAACTGCCACTTTCAAAGGAAGAAGCAAATTGTGTGTAGGTATCTTCTGCTCCAACTTGGAAGGATTCGTCAACCTTGCAAGTTGCAGTTTAACAAAAATAATTTTAAAAAAAAGGACTGGCCTGTAAAACATGTAAAGCCCTGTTCATCTCCAATTCTCAAAAATGAAAAACACTGAGTTGCAGGAGGACATTTAGGTCTTCTTAAAATCTGCAGAGCTAGAACAGCCTGCCAGACTCTTCACTAGCCAATCAGATTTAACACTGCTGTGTGCGGATATCACAGTCTATAAAATTAAACATTTTTAAAATAAGAAACAGACCAGACCGACTTCACAGCTCTTTGGGGTGGGAGTTCAGGTTCCCAGTCTGTGACTAGTGTGCAATTTAGCAGAAGACACACTGCGAGAGCAGAGGTACACCTGCAGAAGAAAACAAAAGATTTTGAAAACTCATTGAGCAATGCAAAAACAGCTTTAAGAAATACACTCATTGGTGCACATGGCACATGTCTACTTACAAACCTAGTCCAAACCATGCAGTCAATACTGAATGCTTATAAAATCTGTGAACAGATGGCGAAGTAGCAGCCTCACAGATCTTCACAATGTACAATACACACAGAGGGCTAATGTGGAAGCTACTATAATCTGCTAGCATGAATCCTAAGCTCTCGTTAGAGAAGAAATATTACAACTTGCTAGCCACTGTGGTTAATGGCCAACCCTATTTTCCTTTCATAAAATAACTCATCAGTCTAATGCAATCTATCCTTTCCATATTCGAAGAAAACAAGAAGTTGGATGAACTAACTCAAAGTTCAGACATCACTTAAGGCATAAAGAATGGAGTGATCTCAAACATACTTTTGCTGTGGAAAATGTATACTGTATGCAATCAACTGGCATCTTTTTGGGAGGAAACTGCAATATACAGAGAAAACGCACACAAAACAGAGTAACCGATGGCAGCTGCAAGGCAAAGAGCTTTAAACATATTACCAGTTTTTTTGTTAGGTCCTCTCTGATTTAAAACATATGAAAGTACTATAAATAGAAGTTATGTCCTTACCATAACGTTCCATGTGGAGTGTTCATCTCGCCTTTGTTCTTACACCTGGGTTCGGAGCCGATCCTCGGCTCCGTGTCGGCCACTTGGCAAAGCTCTGCATCGAGAAGAAGCTCGAGACCAACCTATCTCCCACAATCCCCCTCTACCTTTACCTCAGATCTAGTTTGCAAACAAACCAGAAGTCAACAGAAGAGAATATAACACATTCATGCAAAAAAACATAGCTGAAATACAGCCACAACAACTGAACAAGGCAGAAGCGGGAGAACCAAACCAGACATCTAAACTGGACGTTCTTCCTGAGGGTGGGAGGGTGGGAATGTAAGAACAAAGGCGAGATGAACACTCCACATGGAACGTTATGGTAAGGACATAACTTCTATATGTGAGAGTGTTCAATCTCGCCGTTTGTTCTTACACCTGGGTAGCGTCCCTAGCTCCATGTTCCTGAGGAACTCACGGAAGAACGTTCCTGAGCACAGTGGAACCAAAGGTTGCCCTGTCCCTAGAAATCCTGTCTACTTTGTAATGAGTAATGAATGTATGTGGTTTAGACCAAGTGGCAGCCGCACAAATAGTGTCCAACGGTAGGCGGGCTGCATGAGCCAGGGATGTAGATATTGATCTTGTAGAATGCCCTTTGGGCTTGACAGGTAAATTCTGCTCAGAGGCAGTATAAACAAAAATAATACAATCGGAAATCCATTTGGAAAGGGTTCGTTTCGTAACTGCCATGCCCTTTTTGCTGTCTGCAAAGGCTATAAAGAGCTGGTCTGTTTTTCTGTGATCCTTTGTTCTATCCAAGTAAAACCTGAGTTGTCTATGAACATCTAACTTGTGTAACATATATTCCAACTTATTGGAATGGTTCTTGAAAAAGGTGGGGAGCTCAATGGACTGATTAATATTATTAACGGAGCAAACTTTGGGAAGAAATGATGGATTAGTGCGAAGAGATACTCTATCAGGATGAAAGATCAAATATGGGTGTTTAACGGAAAGAGCTTGTAGTTCCGATACCCGTCTGGCTGATGTGATAGCCACCAGAAAAAGGGTTTTCCATGACAAAAACTTCAAAGAACAGGAAGAGGCTGGTTCAAAGGGTGGTAGCATTACCTGTGATAAAAGAAGGTTCAAATTCCAAGGTGATGTAGGAATTCTAACTGGTGGCCTAATATGGAAAGATCCTTTTAGAAAGGCCTTACAAAGTCTATGAGCCATAATAGGAGCCCCATTTTCTCCCACATGAAAGTTTGAAATGGCAGCCAATTGCACTCTCAAAGTGGCAGGAGAAGCTCCTTGGTGGAATAGTTCGGCTAAAAACACCAAGACTCTGTTAAGAGGGGCTATTACGGGATCCAATTGTTGTGTAGTTGCCCAGTGCACAAAACGCTTCCATTTACTAGTGTAAATCTTCGTAGTGGAAGCTTTATGAGAAGCCACGAGAATATTTTGAACTGCAGGGGAAAGAAGATCAGACCTGGCTAAGAAGGGAAGCGCAGCAGCCAAGCTGCTAGTCTGAGGGAGAGTAGCGACGGGTGGGGAGCCCCTGACGAGTGGGTCAGCAGATCCGGCTCCGGGTCCAGGGTTCCCGAATTCGGTGTGCTAGAAGAAAGGGAAACCAAATTTGACGAGGCCAGAATGGGGCAATGAGGATAATTGTCCTTTGCAGGTTGTTGGCTTTCTGTAGAAATTTTGCAATCAGGGGAATAGGAGGAAAAGCGTACAGGAGACCCGGGGGCCAATCGTGAACCAGAGCGTCCCTGGGGACTTCCCCTGGAGGGGGTAATAGGGCAAAATAGCTTCTGCATTTGGCGTTCATTGGAGACGCAAACAGATTGCAGCAAGGCTGGCCCCACTTGCGAAAAATTTCCTTCGCAATTGATTGTTTGAGGGACCACTCGTGAGGTAACAGGATGGCTCTGCTCAACCTGTCCACTATGACGTTGGATAACCCTGGGATGTGCGTTGCTATAAGAAAGCGACCCGTGGACTCTGCCCATTGCCAGATTCTCATGGCCTCTCTGCATAGCTGATAAGACTTGGTTCTCCCTTGTTTGTTTATGTACCAGACTACGGACATGTTGTCCGACTGAACTGCAATGGTCCCTAGAGGAAGAAGGGGAGAAAAGTGTTGCAACGCTAGAAACACTGCCCTCATCTCTAGAGCATTGATGTGCAGATTGTACTCCAATTTGGTCCATTCGCCTTGGACTGTCTGTCCCTGAAAGATGCCCCCCCACCCTATCAGGGAAGCGTCCGTGGTCACCGTAGCTGTCGGCGTGGGTAGCACAAATGGTCTGAGACATTGCAAGTCTGAAGCTACCAAGACAGGTGCGATTTGCAGATGTTCGTGATGTGAATTTAGTGTGTCACGGGTAACTGTTGGAACGACCATTGTGCAAACAGTAGCCATTGAAGAACTCTCATGTGCAGTCTTCCCAAGGGTATCACAATGAGGGAAGCTGCCATGAGACCCAAAACCTTCAGAACCAGTTTTGCTGGGGATTTTCTGGATAATAGGAGAAGAGATATATGGTTTTGTAGGGAGGCTATTCTTTCTGGAGGAAGCCTTAGGATTAAGCAACGCGTATCCAATTCTGCTCCTATGAATGAGATATGCTGTGATGGCTGTAATAAAGATTTTTTGAAATTTACGGAAATTCCGAGATTTGGTGAAAACCCTGGGGGCTGAGGTCAGACCAAAGGGCAGGGCTCGAAACTGAAAGTGACTGGCTCCCAGCCGGAAGCGCAAGTGATCCCTGGACGCCATGGCCATTTTGATGTGGTAGTACACGTCCCTTAGATCTATTGAGCACATCCAGTCGTCCTTCTGTAAGAATGGAAGGATCGATTGAAGCGTGACCATCCGGAACTTTTCTTTCTTGATGAAGGTATTGAGTTTGCTTAGGTCCAGAATTGGCCTCCAGTCCCATGTCTTTTTTGGAACTAAAAAGAACCTTGAGTAAGTTCCGAATCCTCTTTGGTCTGCTGGGACTGGTTGGATGACTCTTTTTTCTAGCAGCTTTGAAATTTCTATAGCTGCAGGGCCTCGCAGATGGGGCGGTACATCTGGGAGTCTTTTCTGCGGAATTGGGGGCAATAGGAAAGGAATTCTGTAACCTCTGGTAACAATGCTTTTTACCCAATTGTCTGATGTAAGACTTTGCCAGGCCTGAGGGTATAAAGCTAAGCGACCCCCGACTGCCTCCAGAGCAGGACAGTCGGGCCTCCTTTCAGGAGTGCTGGAAAGGTTTCCCGGGGAGTGTATCCCTGTCACCTTGGTTTTGCGGACCCCCTCTGCCACCAGAACGACGTCTTCCACCTCTGCCCCCTCCTCTGCCTCTAGAGGGGGCATCACCCTGTGTGCCTGGGAAAGAGCCTTGGGGTTTTCGAAACCACATTTTTCCACCACGCTGCCCATTGGGGTACGGTCTGGATGGGGTGGAAAAACGGACTCCGACAGCAGACAGAGTCTTTCCCTCTTGCTCACACCAGGTAAGGGTCTCCTTTACTTTTGGGCCAAAGAGAGTGGCACCATCAAATGGGGCGTTAGTAAAGGAAGACTTGAAGGCTTCCGCAAAGGAACATAAGCGCATCCAGGATTGTCTACGAAGAGCAATCGCTGAAGCCGCAGCCCTACTCGATCCTTCGGCTGTGTATGAGATCAGCCTCATGGACGAGTTCGCAATAGATGCAAGGGTATTGAGTTGTGCTGTAACTTTCTCCGAGACAGCAGCATCTGTAGTACCCTGGAGGGTATATCTCAACTCTTTGATTAGATCCCTCTGTAACCATGTGAAATGGGTCAAATAGTTCAGGGATCGCATGGAAAAAGCCGCTGAACTAAAAATGCGCTTCCCATACCTGTCCATAGTCCTAGAATCTCTGTTAGGCGGATGGACAGATGAGGAAGATTCAGACATCTCCTTTTTCGTGGCCGCTGCCACCACCATAGCGTCCACTGGAACTCCCTTTGTGAGATAAGCCTTGTCTTGTGGGGCAGTAATATATTTATTAGGCTTCCTAGGGACTGGCTCCACCGTGTCAGGTGTCTCCCACGCCCTTCGAGCAATCAATTCCATCAACTCATCGAAGGGCGGAGTGACCCAGGAGGAGGAAGGGCGAGCACCAAATGCCTTCAGCAAGACTGACTCATCCTCAGAAGGGGGTAGGGCTTGCCAATCACCTCTCTGTTTTAGGATCTCCAGGATGTCAGAAAAGGAGACATCCTCTGAGGGTGATTTTGGGGACCCTT
The DNA here is from genome assembly GCF_019279795.1 of Protopterus annectens. Taxonomy (NCBI): domain Eukaryota; kingdom Metazoa; phylum Chordata; order Ceratodontiformes; family Protopteridae; genus Protopterus; species Protopterus annectens. Next base: position 924,605,022 of record NC_056748.1, on the reverse strand, counting down.
CTGACTCATCTAAGTCAGTGTCCGATGTCAAGGATTCTTGTGGAGAATCCAAGTGTCTCCTCTTACACAATCTTTTCCTCGGAACTTCCTCGGGGGGAGCATCCGATGAAGCCTCCGAGGAAGAGGGGGCACCCTCTAGGGGTGGCTGAGACACTGGTGCTCAACGCTTAGATGTAGCCGTGGGTGCAGAGGAGGATAACGGACCCTTATGGGAAGGAGAAGCTGTTTCTGCCGAAGTGGTTGTCTGAGTCGACAACACCTTCCTCATGAGGTCGAAGGCCCCTGGGTCCCGAGTCGAGGTATCCCTCGATTCCGAAGAAAACTGAGGAATCCCCGAGACAGGCACCGATGGCATCGACCCCGAGGACGGAGCCGAGTCGATCCGAGGCTCCGAGAGGGAGAGTCGGAACCGAAACATCGGTCCGACTCTCGGTCCCCGATCCAAGGATGGATCTTCGGCTCCGCGACTCCGGTGCTAGGTCCGTCGGAGTCGAGGTGAACGGTTCCGACAGAGAAAAAGACGGTTCCAGCACCGAGGGCTCCACAATCATCAGATCAGCCTCTCCCGGCTCCGAAGACTGGATAGGCCTCGGAGGAGGAACAGATGGAGATAAGGGAAGGCCTTCGAGTCTCGACACCAACTGGGAGGAGACAGAGATGAGTTTGGTCAAGGCCGTATTCTCCATCAATTTCTGCACCACGCGGTCTACATCGGTGTCGGAGAGGGGCCTAGAAGAACGCGTCGAAGGAATCGAAGACGGAGCCGACCTCAAAAGTACAGGAGGAGGAAGCTCTGTCACCGGTTCCAAGATTCGAGGTTCGGTAACTGACAAAAGTTCAACACTCGGCCCCGAGGTCTGTGGAACCGGTGAGCGAACTTTAAATGAAGAGCTCGGAGCCGATGACATGGGCTCCGACATCTTCGATTCCTTCGAGGATTTAGATGTCTGGTCCGATGCATCCAGAGCCTCTTGGAATGCAGGCTTCAAAAGGCCTCTATCCATAAGTTTCCTGCGCCTATCTGTCATGACCCTTCCACTGAAAGAATGACAGAGCAGTCTTCTTGCAGATGGAGAGGGCCAAGACAGTAGACGCAGGAACTATGATTATCTGTGACAGACATTTTCTGTCCACATTGGCACCGTTTGAAGCCTGATTTAGCTTTTTCAGACATGTTAAAAGTACAGTCAAATCCAAGTTAAACAGTGTAATAGCCAGTAATAATGTCCAATCCAGTAATAAAGGTCAAATCCTGTAAAGTCAAATCCTGTATATAAAGTTAAAGGGTGGGGTAGGCCCCGAGGGAACTAACTTTAAATAAGTATATAAAATTTATATACGAACCCGAGAAACCCTCGATACACTACACACACACACACAACAACTTTAAGAAGGAAAAAGAGAAATTTTTATCCAAAAAATATATTAGATAAAACAATCTTAGCTTTGAGGTGGTCCGAGCTCATCAAAAATGATGCGAACGTTGCAGCGGCAAACTAGATCTGAGGTAAAGGCAGAGGGGGATTGTGGGAGATAGGTTGGTCTCGAGCTTCTTCTCGGTGCAGAGCTTTGCCAAGCGGCCGACACGGAGCCGAGGATCGGCTCCGAACCCAGGTGTAAGAACAAACGGCGAGATTGAACACTCTCACATCATATGGCTATCATGTTTAATAGCACTAATACCAAGTGTGGCTAAGATGTAAACTTTCTTCCTGAACCAATCCAAGTCCGCTGTTTTTATGACTGTATGGTCAGTCCCCTGATTCAAAGACAGCTTTGTTCCTCCAAATTCAGTCATATAGCTTTTACCAAAGCTATTGGTCAAGTACCAGGTTTGGAGGAAAATAGTACATCCCAGAAAGCATGAAGCTACAGAATACCTACAAACTTAAGCAGCTCAGTTTTCAAGAGCTGCTATTTGCTTCCTCAACAAGAGGAGACATTTTCCTGGAGCCCATTTAAATTCTTTTATCAAATTAATGGTGCATCCAAATAACCTTCTCTGACAGAAAACCACTATCACAAAATACTACAGATGAAATCTGACTAGAGTATTATACAGCACTGAAGATGAAGACAAAATCTGACTGGAATAGGCCTATTCACTCTTCATCTGAGCCAGAAAAAGGTGGTGTTTGTTCTTTTTCACATTTCTTAGAAGTTGCTTGTTCAGATACAGAGTGTTCAGGTTCAGTCCTGAACACAGAAGCATCTTTCTGCACAAGAACAGTGTACAATGCAATTTTAATCCAATGAGCCCCAATATCAAAGGGACAGGCACCTGAACCTCCGATGTCAAGGTATTGAATGGCTCCTCCCTAAAAATTCCAAATTGGTTAAGTGTCAGGTGTTTGTCCTATGGATATCATAATCCCTAGATATACCCCAACTCAACAATCTGAATCTCAGGGGAAAAGAGAAGACAAAAAGTAAAGATGATCTCCTAAGCTTAAAATGCTACAAGAAAGCTAGTCAAGTATACTCACTTGAAGAATATCTGGTAAGGGTTATGATAGTGTGTGTGGGAAAGGAAAATAACTTTATAAGTAGCAATGGGATATCACTTCCTTTGCCCAATCACTGGTTGCCAAAGTGCAGAGAATGTCCATTTTCCAAACAATCACTGTCCAAGAGAATAAGGACTGCTGCTGGATATCCAGGAGCTACCTGCAGCTTACCTGAAACAACCATCAACCTCTTGGACTAGAGTCCTTATTAAGCATCAGCAGTTGTAGCCGGTTTCCTTGTAGAGACTAATGGTGCTGTAGATTTCTGTGGAACCACTGGCTTTTCCAGAAAAAGCACTACAAGGGATGACAACCATGCCCAGTTATAAAAGGTTTACCCTTTCACAAGCTTCACAGTATTAATTTCTGTGCAAACAGCAGAGAGTCTTTAAAAGGCTAATTCAAACAGGATGCTAAGATGTCCTCCGCAATACAGGATAAGGCAGCATTAAGATGCCAGAGCATGGCAATACCCATTTCTTTCTCCTTGGGAGTCTCAACCATTCCATTGTAAGCAACATGAAGTAGGACGACCCTACAGAAAAAGCTGTGAAAGTTCAAGATCTCGTCATCTCTATGAGACCCTCCCCCCCAGTGCTTCTTCTATAAAATGCAATATAGACTTTTTTTTTTTTTTTTTTTTTACAACTGCAGCTGAGACAGCTATGCACAGCTTGAATTCTCTTTGCCCAGACTGAGAATCCCCTAGGATGACAGAAAATCTAGCATGCTTTTCCTGGGTCTGGATCCAGAGTATAACATTCTTCCCAAACCTGAAAACATCACAGAATCTAACTAGTGACCTCAGAAAGAGCAACTACTCTTACTGTTGGGCAGGAGATCTGAGGCTTCCTATAGTGTAGATTGCTTAAATTCTGCTGAAAAGTCTTTTTGGCCAAGTAGACTGCTTGTAGATCCTTCTGGATTTTTATTCCATTTTCTCTGCTGTAGTGTCAAGATGCCCTACATGTTTCAGAGAACCTAAGTGGGCCCCCCAAGCTATATCTGAATTGTCCTTGGTGATGGTTTTATTAGCTTCTAGCAAAGAGAAATTTGCCCTGGATTTTGTAATATGGGAGTGCTTCCACCATAGGAGCTCCATCTTCAGGCACGGAAGGTGAGACAATAGGGTGTCCAGGGGTTGAGAATGCTGTTCCCAAGCATTTTTAGAAACCACTGAAAGTTTTCTTGTATGTAACTCTGTAAATGGGACTGAAAGAACACAGAGGTGCAGTGTAACCCAGAATCCTCAATTTTTTGCGAAGTAAGCAATTTGAATTTTGGGATACTGAGAAACTTGTTTTTTTGTAATGTCCAAGGATGGACCTCCAGGTGCCCTCCTTTCCTTGAACTAGAAAGATCCTCAAGTAGAACCCATATGCCTCCTGACCTGGAGGAACAAGCTGAAGAGATCTCTGATGAAGCAGTTTCCCGAAGATAGGTGGCAAGAGCGCCTTTCCTGTTCTTTTGCTGGTTTTGGAATGCCCAATGAGAGTGGGATTTCTCTGAATTGGATGCAGTACCCCCCCCCCTTTCTATGACGCTGAGGACCCAATGATCCCTGGTGATAGTATTCCCTTGATTTAGGAAGGAGCGTCTTCCAGCCAGATATTTGGAGGGGAAAGGTAGGTAGGAATATGGAAGACTGGCACTGAACATAATTACAGCTGGCCTTTTTGGAGCTCACTGTTCTGTGCAACTTTTCTGGTTGCCACTTCTTGGACTGTCTGGGTTTCTTGCCACCGGAAGGTCTCCACTTGCCTTTTCTAGAGGGGGGGGGGCAAGGTTTTGAGAGGCAATTCCTACTGTACCTCAGTGTCGGAGACAGATAAAATTTCTTGACAGTTACTTGCTTTCTCTTCTTAGCCAGCTTCTTAAAAACCTGTTCAGCTGGTGGTTTGAAAAGGAAGTCTGGCTTGTGGAGCATCATATTTTTCAGCCTAGACCGGACCTGACAGCAGCTGGATCCTGAGCCATGCATGTCTGTGATGACCGAACCTGTGGCAGCTGCTCTACATAACCATCCAAGGCGTTACAACCACACTTTAGGGGATGCCTAGAGACTTGTAAAGCTTTTTTTTAGTCTCCTAAATTTCTTTTAATGAGGTTCTATCCATCTTAGCTGAATGTTGTCCTGAAGAGAGTCAAGATGCTTTAGCATATGAAACTGGCAATTCAGTGCCCCCCCCATCTGCATAATAGCCTGCTTTCTCTAGCATTAGGTAAGCTACATCGTTGGCCCCTTAAGTACACCGTTTTGTGGCTTCAGTAGAGACTATTAAGTGGTCAACCTTGGGATTTCTGTAAAGGTGTCTGAGATTCAAGCACTCAAAAACTTGTCTGGTTTCCTAGGAGAAGGTAACAGAGTCAGGATGTAAAACAATGTGTTTAAGGATATGATTCCACCTCCACATGTACAGGAGGAATAAGCCAGTAGCTTGGGAGAAGGCAAACTTAACAGCTCCAAGTAATGAGTCCAAGCTTGAGCCAACTGTGCTTTCCCAACTGAAAGCCCCCTTCATTTTATTAAGGATATTCCCGAAAAAAAGGTCCTGGGTGCGGAAGAAGAGAAGAAATGTTTGTGATAGCAGGTACCCAGAGTAGGACTCCTCCTCTTTCTCATCTTCTGACCCTGAGGAATCTGAATATTTCTGAAAAGCAACCTCCCTGCTTCTTTTGGATAGGGATGCTTCAGTAGCAGAAATGTGGGAGGACTCCCCAGACTTCATTAAAGCCATGAAGTCCTGTGCAACATTTAGGTCTTGGACTTTGGCCTGAGAAATGGCTGAGGGTGAAAGAGAAGGAAGTGATCTCTTCAGTTTAGGTATCCATTTAGAAGGGATGACCCAGGGTTCCAGTCATCCAACCGTGACTTCAGTCAATGTTTCAGTAGTCGAGGTAGACAAGGTGCCTCCCTCGAGGCCCACAACCTGAACAATATCTATGCCATGGTAACAGTGGTAGATAAGCCAGAAACCATGCCAATCTCCTGAGGAGTCATGACAGACAGTTTGGGGTTAGGAACTGCGAAACCATAGGTTCATAGGTTCATAGGTTCATACTAGGCTATCTGCCCAAGGGCATTTATAAGCCTAGCCCATAGTTATGTGGCTTTCGCCACCCCTTTAGTTTGAATAAAAACTATGCCTATCATTTTTCTGTGCCTCTGTCAAGCAGTGACACTGAAGTAATCCCTGGGGTATATCTGCGATCTCCCATCCATTGGTCAAGATTCCTCTTGAACAAGGCCAGCGAGGTGCTCTGCCTCACATGTACCGGGATTTTGTTCCACAGCATAGGGAGTCTCTGGGTGATGAATCTGTCCCTCCAGCACGTTCTATTTATAACCGTGTCAAGGTTTAAGTCTCCGCCCTTGTGGTTCTGAGGGATCTAGATTTTTGTGGTCAAGCATATTCATCAAATCTGGGTTTGACATGGCCTTATATGTCAGGCACAGGTCACCTCTGAGCAAGCGGTATGAGACTGAATAAAGCTGGAGTTCTTTCAGTCGGGCAGCATAAGACATATTTTTGAGACCCTTTATCCTTTTGGTGAGGAACTTTTGGGGCCTTTCAAGCTGCATCAGGTGTCTGGTCAGATACATTCCGAGCGGGCATTGTACTCAATCATAGGTCTAATGAGTGATGAGTACAGGGGGACGATGACGCCCCTTGATCTAGATGTGAATCCCTTCATGATCAGGTGGGCGATATAGAAGGTTTTCCTAACTACTTTAGCAACATGAGTGTCAAACGAAAGACTACTGTCAACTTGGGTCCCCAGATCCCTGATGACTTTTCTGTGCTCAGTGGATTGTCACCTATATGGTAGCTAGGGGTAACCTTGTTTTTCCCGAAGGGTATGACTATGCATTTTTGGCGTTTAACTTCAGGCCATGGCTCTGGCACCAGTTATCCGTTTCTGTGAGGCCCTTCTGGAGGATATCTGTGTCAGATGTGTTTTCGACTATGGCCCAGTTTGCAGTCATCTGCAAACTTTGTCAGCCATAACCCTCCTGTGTTTGCTTGTACTTCAGAAAAGTAGATGCCGAACAAGAGTGGACCCAGGACTGAGCCCTGTGGGACACCACTTGTGACAGGCTTTGAGTCTGACATGGCTCCAGCAACTCTGACCCTGTGGGTTCTGTCGCTTAGCCAGTTTGCAACCCATCTTGTGATGTATGGGTTTACATTCAAGCTGATGAGTTTTTCGATGATACCTGAGTGTGGTATTGTGTCGAAGGCCTTTGCCAGGTCGAGGTAGGCTGTATGGACTGCCTTTCCCTCATCAATGGCCTTGGTGACTGTCTCGAAAAAGTCAACCAAGTTTAAGAGGCAGGATCTGCCTTTGACAAAGCCAAACTGGGTTGGATCCAAAGTCTGCAAGTTCCCTATGTCTTTATTTATGAGTTCCATTATGATCCTCTCCATGGCTTTGCAGATAAGGCTTGTCAAGTTAATGGGGCGGTAATTTCCAGGGTCTGTGGAGGCACCGCCCTTATGAAGTGGGACCACAGTCGCCGTGCGCCACTCCTTGGGTACATATCCTGAGGTGAGGCTAAAATTAAACAGCTGTCCTAACTGTGGGTTTAATTCCTCGTTGAGTTCATGAAGCACACAGCCGGGCCCACCATCCGTCCCATGCATGCTGTCTTTTTTGCCTTAGTGAGGGCAGTTCTCACCTGGGCGTTGGAGATGTTTGGGGGGCTACAATCCTCTGGAATAGATCTCTCTCCTTTTGGGGGGGGGGAGAAGTTTGCACTGAACCTGTCAGCCAGTATGTTAGCAATGTGTGTAGGTTCAGTAATTTTCACATCATTTTGAACTAATTCTGAGCATATCTGGGAGTTTCCTCCTAGGTTTCTAACATAGCTAAAGAAGGCCTTATGATTGTCTTTAGAGTCCTTGGCGATTTTTCTCTCAAAATTTGCCTTTGATGATTTTATGAGAGCTCTTAGTTTTTACTTATAATGATCAAAGGTGTCTTACCTTTCAAGGATTTTGCTCTATCTTGTAGTAGCTTCCTCCTTTGTTGTAGAGCTTGTTTATGGCTGGGGTCCACCAGACTGGACGCTTGCCTTTGGTACAGAGAGTCTTAGTTTTGTTTGGGATTGCCTGATCCATGCAGTCCTGTAGGTGCTGGTAGAAGGCATTTGTAAGTGATTCAGCGGTTTGAGTAATGTTTACCACTGGCTCAGGGGCCTTAAAGGAGACCACACTAGTTTTTAGAAGTGTGAAATCGGCTTTTGAGAAGTTTTTCACTGTGGTCTTTTTGTTTCAGGTGGGGCGGGATGAGGACCTCCAGCGAGATTAGTTTATGATCTGATCTCACCAGTGAGGGGTATACTTCGGTGTTGAACATTTTGTTCACATGTTCGTGATGATAAGATCAAGTATGTTTTCACCTCTTGTGGGGATGGTGACTAGTTGTTCCATGGCATTTGAGTTTATGAACTCCAGGAATCTTTGGGTTAGAGTGTTCGGGCTTGAGTAGTGTTCCCAGTCTATATTAGGGTAGTTGAAGTCACCTAGTATGATGGTGTTTGGAGATACATTTATCCCTCCAATGTTTTCAGGAAGGCCATGTGAGGTTCCTGAGTTTGAGAGGGTGGCCTGTAACATGCTACAAATTGCAGAGCAGTCTTGCCTATGGTTAATTGCACCTGGATGGTCTCTGATGCATCGTGCGTTGCCACCAACCTTGAGGTGTGGGTGTCCTTTATGAATATGGACACCCCTCCTTTCTTGGTGTTGTCCGGATTTTGGGGCGGAACGCATGATATGAGGTGAAACCTGTTAGTGCTGGGGTGCTCTCAGGAGCCTTGAACCAGGTTTCTGTCACAGCACAGACATCGATGTTCTCCATATTGAGAAGGGCCTCGAGTGCGTGCATCTTGAGATTGAGACTTCTGGCATTGAGCAGCATTACCCTTAGTTTTTTTCCTTTTTGGTGTTCTAGGGTGGTAGGTTTAGAATTTGAGCCTTGCCTAAAAAGGCACTATGGGGGTGGCAAGAGCCTTTGCCAATATCCGGAAGTCCAAGGGTGACAGGTGCAAGCCGTCCCTTGCGAAGCAGCGTGGCTTGTCCAGCATGTCATCCCAGGCAGACAGACATTGGATCCCCTTTGAATGACACCAGAATTTAAGCCAATTATTAAAGCTGATCATCTTATCACTGTATTGTGGCATCATTCTAGGTGAAGGTAGGATACTGCTCAAGGTCAGGGTCATACCTGCCTGGGCTACATAATCAGAGAGCTCCTCGGCGTCCCTTTCATGTAGTCCAAGGAGGAACGTCTCAGGTCGTTGACACCAGCGTGGACAATGACTGAGTCGAGCTAGTACCTGCTGTTGAGAGACCTGAGTGCTTGCGTTATGTGGCGGATTCTAGCGCCCGACAGGCAGCTTACTGTGACCTTCTCCTTACTCAGTCTGGTGAGCGGGACGTCAGTGTGTCTGACTATGGAATCACCAATGACAAGTGTGTCTGGCATTTTGTTTGGCCTTAAGGGCTGTGACTGTTTGACACTCTGACTGTGTGGTCTACGTGTTGCATGTGTTGGGTCGTGAGGTGGTAGTTGTTTGGGTGTCTGCTTTGGTGGCCTCTGCTGTTTTGGTAAATTTTTGATCAGAGCCTCCGAGTATGTCTTTGTGTGAGTATGTGTATGATTTGAAGTTGTGATGGTACCATGTGTGACTGGGTATGTATTGTGTTTGGTTACCTTCTCCTCCTGTCTGGTCTTGCCAGTCCTATGTTGAGAGAGCTCAGCCTCCAGTTTGGCCGTATAGCTGCATCTCTCGCATGTATTTGTGTTTTGTGGGAGAAGGAGAGGATTGTCTGTGTACATGAGGCAATTGTAACATTGCCTCAATATTCCCAGGTTCACCAGTTGAGCTGGAGAGGACACTAGCAACTGATCCCTCGACATACTAGAAGTAGTAGATAAAGAACTTTCAAAGGACTCCGGGAAGTGGGTTTTAGGCTGGTGGGGTACTATCTATAATAAGAGTGCTTTATCAAGGTGCAAGTACTGTAGGAGTAAGTGCTAGGCTTTACAGATAGAGAATAGTCTACTTGGGAATCAAGTAGAGATGAACTTTTCAGTTATAGGATATGCTGGTTAGATCAGCAGTACAGTTTAGCGTGTTTTATAGCAGGGGGCTGAAGGGAGCTAGGAATTGGCCCAAAACGACCAATGGACTACTAGTTTCTGGCTGAAACTTCACCAAATCGGACAAAAAGGCCGCTCAGTGCTTCCCACTCCCACTGGTATGCAAAGAAACTTCCCTCCTTCCTAATAAGGCAATGGATCAGTAACAGGAACTAAAAACAAAGCCCAGGGATCAGCAACTCTGAAACTGGACTACTCTAGTTCAGTAAAGTGGTTCTTTTGTGTTCTTGTAAAAAAAAAAAAAAAAAAAAAAAAAAAAGTTGTTGTTCTGGTCTTTGGTGCAGGCTGGAGAAGTTGTTTGACCGCAACTGAGCTACAAAATATAAGTATCTTTTGATTATTTTAACAGATTACTGTTTTTATAATTTAATATATACAGCAGTCTGAAAAGGTGTCTCACCTTTGCCATTTGTCAACATAAGGGACTAGAGCCAAAGCTTTATCAGAAATGTTAGAGTCCTTAATCTTTTTGTCTGTTTCTTCAGAAGGACGCTAGCAGAAGCTAGTGTTTGCGAGATCACAGTGGGCTGTGACCCACCAGTGAAACTGAAGTCGAAGACTCCATATGGGCGGTTAATACCTCAGCACTATGTTTGAGAGGTTTCACATGGAATTTTGCACAGTCAAGACAATTAAAGACATTGTGCTGAAGCGCCAAGCAGAACAAGCAAAATGAGTGAAAATCTTTGCAGGATTTGCTTCTTACACTTCAAACAACTGTTGACCATTTTAAACATTTATTTAAATAGAGGAAAATCCCCAACAGGGTACTTAACTGACTAGAAGAGGATGACACAATGGAAAAACGAGCCAACCAATAACCTGCAAGCATTCTGAACACATGTGAAATGCATCAGACTGCACAGGTAGAAGAACTGAAGATGCTGCCAGGCACCCTTCTTATACCCTGGCATCTGCCAGCTAGGGGTAATGCAAAGGCACTGAAAACTGGTCCAGTCACAGGCTTCTGCATGACAGAAAGACTCAAGAATCAGTAATGCAATACTGACTATGAAGATCATGATTTGAGGAAATAATGCAGTGACAAGTTGCTGTAATAATACATATTTGCAAATAAGAGAATGACGGGTCCAATATAAGTGACAATCACCCTGGGATTTCTTGGTAGTTAAACAGAACCTTTGCTTAAAGTGCACTTGTGTGCTGCCTTATATGCAACTGCTGTTGCAATTTCTAAATGCATGCATCCAGACTGTATATGAGAGGTATTTCTTTCACAATATTTATTTATACATGAAAACAAAAGCTTTCTAGAACACCCAAATTGCCAATACCAGCCAAATTAGCAACTCACATTTTCAAAAAGCCCCCCCTCACTTCATTGTTTCATAACCCTTACTTTTACTCAGAGATGTCATATCATTTATTAAAAATGCACAAGAACACAGACGGTCTCAAATGACTGCCTGCTGTCAGCAAGGCCTGATACACAGTCTGTTAATGTCAACTTTGCTATAGCTTTTAACAGCAGCAACACTTTCCAATCTTGCACGTTAACCTACAAAATGCCTATTGTTGGAATCACACAGCACCAGTATGTGATACACACCAACTACAATTCCCACTATTTCAAGCCTAGGTTCCCACTTCTTCCAGAAGACCAGAAATGTTCTGCACCCTTTCTCTGTAAAACACTATCAGCACATGTTAAGAACATCTTTAATTTAAATAAGAAACTTTACTTTTACACTTTAGAAGCTGTTCAGTGATTGTCAACAGTCAAAGAACTATAAAGCGACAGCAAGACATAACGCACACATTCATACATGAGTATATAATGGTCCATCTCCAATAAATGACAAAGTAAAAACACTGAAAAACCTCTGCAGTGATAACATTTATTGCAAGTTAAAGTGATGCATATGTAAGTCAATGATCGTTTTTGAGATCACCACTTGTGTGCTACCTATGCTGAGAAACAAGTCTACTTCTCTGACCGTTTGTGTAATCTTTCATCTTCTTACTACCCAGGCCCCCTCTGAAAATGGGCACTGCCGAATGGGGCTAACCCAGTTAAACTGCAAATAAATGAATAAATGCAAAAAAATAGGCTTTTGAGTGCAGTCTCTAGGAGAAGGAAATTATGAAAACTACTCTTACCAGAAACCTAGAATCCTAAATGATCACTGGAAATGAAAACCCACCAATGTCAGCTTCAGCAAATGGTGATCTTGGTGAGACTTGCCTACGCAGCGAGATAACAGGTATCAGAACCTCAGAGATTTACATAAGAAAAGGGGCTAAACCAGCAGCCAAATGTGTTGGGGCAAAAGGGGACTAAGTATCACTTCTGTGCCTTGTGCAGGCAGATTTTCTGAAGTGAACCGCATGAAAGAAAATGGAAAAAAAAAACATGGAAAAGACCATGAGACGGCTATGAACATCACTTGCTTTGTGTGCAGTGACTTTCTGAATGATCATTATCAGACAGGAAATTGAGAAGCAGCACACAGGTGGCCACTGGACTAGGGATATGACAGACACCTACACTCAACCCCCTAGGGGTAAGGTGAGCAAAAAATACTTGCATATGTGGTGTTGCCTGCAGGGACAAGAGAATGCAGACTAGATGGCAGAAAGATGGAAAACCTTCCAAACAACTGTCGGCATGTCTAACCATGAAGGTCTGCCACTGGCTCAGTCTGTTCACTTGGGAATTTGCTTTTTTAGACATCTATGTTGCCACTAGAAAGCAATGGGACTGAATAACCTGCTGCTATACCACAGGTTCATAAATATCCTGCTAGCTGCCCTTGCGGGCCATTTTAAGCCTAGCCAATTTCCCTTTTTGTGCTTGAAATAACTAATCCCATCTGGTTATAGATTGACCTTACCTACTCCATTGGTTGATAATTATATATTACCCCTAATAAGAATAAGTGGGATCATATCCTAGATCATTTGAGGGGGAACCCATGCATGGGATAAAGCATTTAGAAGCTGCCCATGTCCATCAGTAGTACAAGGGGACAGTCCCAGAGGAAATATTCTGTTCCCCACCCATACAGCTAAGCGGAGCTTGAAAATGGACAGGAATTAACTTTGTTTTATGTGGATAGGGAGTCTGTTCCACAGCAATGATATTCTCTGCAAAATACACCTGTCCCTCCAAACCATTCGGTTGATACTGAAGAAGATGTTTAGATTCCTAGACAGAGCACTTCTGATGCCATTTGATTTGTTGATGTGTAGTAAACCCATTAGTAATGGGTTGGAGGATGCCTTGTATGCCAGACACAGGTCATCTCTTAGCAGTATGTAGGATACAGAGTATACTGACAGGGCTCCGAGTCTGTTCATGCTGGACTTGGTTAGGCCTTATATCCTTTTAGTAAGGTATCTCTGTCGGCATTTCAATTATTGCAAGGGTCTGGACAGATACATGACAAAGGGGCCATTATATTCAATGACTGGCCCAATGATGGCTCAGTAAAGGGTGACAATGTCATCCCTAGATCTAGACACAATCCCTTTGTTTACCAAGCTGCGCAAAATAAAAGGACTTTCTTACAATAGACACTCTGGTCATAAGTTAGGTAACTGTCTACATAAGTTGCCAAATCCCAATCAATTGGGTCAGCTCTTAGAGGAGTATTGTCAATGTGGTAGTTCCATGGGAGAGATGACTTCCCAAAGGATACAATAATGTCATTTTTGTCATTTAGATTCAGACTATGATTCTGACACCAGTTATTCATCTGAGACAAACATCCTGCAGGATGGCAAAGTCATTTCGGGTTTCAATGACTACTCCTAGCTTAATCATCTGCAAACTCAGTCAACCAAAGCCCTTTGTTATAAGCCTTTATTTCAGAAAAGTAGATGTCAAACATGAGAGGTTGCAGCACAGAACCCGGAGGGACTCCTCTGGTGACTCTGACCATCAAAGACACCTATTTGGGTCTTCCTTTAAGCTCAGGGATGGATTTCCAGGGAAGTGGCTGCAGAAGATTCCGAGACATTCAAGTCTATTGAACCATCAGCCCAGTAAAGAGCCCCCTCCCAACTTCAGGCAAGACACATCCATGGTTAAAGTAGAGCTGTAAGTAAACTTACCATAATGGAAGGCTTTCTAATGAATCACTGCTGCAGTAGACTAAGCTATATGGATTATATCCTGCCTAGGATAAGACCACTGGCCAGCTTTAAAAGCTTAAAGCCAATTTCCAAGTTCCCTAACAGTTGAGTGGCTCGAGCAGAGTTGCACAACAGCAACAGCTGCAGTTAGGGTGCCCAAAGCTTCACAGCTTTCTTGTTGCTGAAGTATGCTCCCTTTGCAGGCTTCATGTAACTGCCTGTCAGCTAGCGATCCTTCAAGACTGGGCAGATATGCACCCTTCTGGGAAAGTCTTCCATTAATTAGATTTTCTTATTACACTAGGATTTTTATTTTTACGGACCATTTCTGAAGAGATGTTTTTACTGAGGGAATGCTTTGTGAACATTCTATGTAGAATATTGCTTAGACTTGATTTTTCTACACAACCTTGAACATCCATAAGAACAGAAGGTGCCATTAAATTCAGGGGTCTGAAAGGAGTCTTGCCAGAGCCTGAGGTTTCTGTTGTGATGGACAGAAAAAGTCCTGTGGCAAAAAAGGCACTATATTCAACACATTACAGGGAGTACAATATGACTCTGTCATTGTCCATGCTGGTGTGAATGACCTGAGACATACATCCCTGGACTACATGAAGGAGCTCTCTGATCACATAGCCCAGGCCGGTATGACCCTGACACTGAGTAGCATCCTGCCCTCACCAAGAATTATACCACAATATAGAGAAAAATTATCAATTTCAACAATTGGCTAAGCTTCTGGTGTCATTCAAAGGGATCCAGTGTCTGTCAGCCTGGGATGACATCCTCGACATGCCACGCTGCTTTGCTAGAGACGGCTTGTACCGGTCACTCTTAGGCTTTCGAATACTAGCCAAGGCTCTTGCCACCCCCATAGTGCCTTTTTAGGCAAGGCTCAAAAGACAAACCCACCGCCGTAAATAGCACAAGCAACAACAAACTGAGGGTAATGCTACTCAATGCCAGAAGTCTAAACCTCAAAATGCACACACTCGAGGCACTCCTCAGTATGGAAAAAATCTTTATATCTGCAGTAACAGAAACCTGGTTTAAGGCTCCAGAGAGCACCCCATCACTACCAGGCTACAACTCATACCATACATTTCGGCCACAAAACCTGGACCGAAATACAAAAGGCGGGGGAGTATCCATATTCATCAAGGATACCCACACCTCCAGGTTAGTGGCACAGCACAATGCTTCAGAGATCATCCACATGCAACAAACAGACAAAATTGCTATTCAAATTATAGCTTGCTAGAGATCACCCACCATGTCCCAGGACCCCCACTCTGCATTCCTGGAAATATAAAGGTCCTACCAAACACCCTGATACTGTGTGATTTCAATTACACAAACATTAACTGGGAGAACTACGCAAGTACAAACTCCCTTGCCCAACATTTCCTACAATTTATAAACTCAAATGCCCTGGATCAATTGGTCAACACCCCCACCAGAGGTGACAACATATTTGATCTGGTCATCACCAACATGGGCGACCGGTGTTTCACACTGGAGGTCAACCCCTCGCTGGTTAGATCTGACCATAAACTAATCACTCTGGATATCCACATTCCACCACCACCTCCAGTCAAAGAAACCATCGTGAAAAACTTTTCAAAAGCAAACTTCACATTACTTAAGACCAAGGTGGGAAGTTTCAAAGCCCCCATGCTAAAAGATAACACTGTCCAAGCTGCAAAATCTTTTACTAATGCACTCTACGGGCACCTACAAGAATGCATGGATCATGCTATCCCAAACAAAACCAAGACTCACTCCTCCAAGAAAAGGAAACCTGTCTGGTGGACCCCTGCCATAAACAAGCTATACAATAGGAGGAGGAAACTAGTACAGAAAAGAGTAAAATCCCAAGAAGGGAAGATATCCCTGATCAGTATCAGCAATAAACTTCAAAAGAAAAATTGCCATGGACTCCAAAGATAACCACAAAGCATTCTTGAGCTATGTCAAGAATCTAAGTGGCAATTCTCAGATTTGCTCGGAGTTAGTGCAGAATGACACAAAATACACTGAACCGACCGATATAGCCAATATCCTGGCAAACAGGTTCAGTGCAAACTTCACCCCCCTCTCACTCCCAAAATGGCCCATATCTATACCAGCAGAATGTAGTGCCCCTGAAATCACAGACACTCAGGTTAAAACAGCCCTTTCCAAAGCCAAAAACACACAGGGAAACCTTCCACTGAGCTGCCTCTGGTGGGAAACTGCCAGAGACAGAAGTGCTACTCTGGGGCCAATCACAGCCTGGGCTTCTAACCTCACGATTCTTGATGGAAAACAAGCTGCCTATTCCAAGCTCACTCCCACTGATGTTACTGTGGTGAATACCAAAAATAACATTCACAGTTGACTCCTTTTCAGTCTTTTAAAGGACACTGAGGAGGATGAAAAGGCACATACACAGCCATAAGGGTCTGTCCCCTTTTTAATGTCCAAAAGGTACTTCATTATTTCTGGTATAACCAGGAGATGGAGATGGACCCTTTTTATTCTTTCATTCATTCATTCACTCTGAGCAAGTAAGTGTACAGAATCACTTCAGCCCCCTTTCAGCCACGGCCTACACACAGAATCAAAAACAGAATAATACAGCCAACAAACAAAGACAAGGCAACATTACAGATTTTTTGGAAAAAAAGACAACTTCAAGAATGTCAATTAATTCCTGCAAATACACTTTACCACTGAAGGGTGATTCAAAAAGATCACCTTGGTGTCATGTACAAACTGTGTCAAAAGATTACAGTACTACATCCTGTTTTCTGTAGCAACTCTCCATATGTGGCAATACAAGTTAAGAGGGCAATAAGGAAGCTAAAGGACAAAGAAACATCTGAAACATTTTTACAGGTGGTTACAGCAGTTGTAACAAGCTGAACACACTCCATTGGAAATAAAACATCTGCATCAGAATTTCATGCACATAAGGGCTACACACTGGACAACACAGATGCTTTCCAAACCTGTCAACTGCCAAACAGTCTTAGTTATATGAAGAAATAGCAGGGTTCTGCAAAATAGGGAGCCTTTCATAAGCCTGCCAGCAAAACTCTGATGCCACATTTTATGTTTCCACCCACAATGAACACTCTTTAGAAGATTAGAAAATGCTGCATCTTTTATTTTTCCGAAAATTGGTGATGAGTCTCATGAGAGTTTAATCAAACCAATTTCCTCTGAGGAGATAACAGATACAATTAATAATTTGAAGTCACATAAAGCTCCAGGACCGGATGGTTTGACTTCAGAATTTTACAAAACTTTTTGTGATATATTGGGTAAAATACTTCCACATGTATTTAATTATATAATTAATAATAAAATTAATGATCCGCATTTTAATGCTTCGAAAACAATTCTTATACCTAAAGAGAATGCAGATCTTCAAAATCTGGATAACTATAGACCCATTTCACTTTTAAATATAGACATGAAAATTATGACATCTATTTTAGCCAATAGATTGAAGAAGGTAATAAACCTAATAATATCTGATGAACAATCTGGCTTTATAAACGGCAGACAAACTATTGACAATACGTTATCACTTCATACACTCATTTCTTATGCCACTCATAAAAATCTTAATGTTTACGCACTCATAATTGATGCTCAAAAAGCTTTCGATAGAGTTAATTTAAAATTTTTGTTCGATATTTTATCATATTTTAATATACCCCAAGATTTCATTTTAACATTAAAAAAGTTATATAATAATCCCTATACAGCTTTATATATTAATAAAAATTTCTCAAAAAGAATACAAATTAAGAATGGTACCTGTCAAGGATGTCTGCCATTTCCTATATTATTCAATTTATATTTAGAACCACTATTTTTACATATTAAGCAAAATATTTACCATAATGCTCCAATAGTATATGGTACGAAAATATCTATGGCTGCTTTTGCTGATGATCTTAATATTTACTGTACGACGCCTGTTTCAGATACTAAGAAAATATTAAAAGCAGTGGAAGATTTTGCAGAAATATCTAATTACAAAATAAAATTTAAAAAAAAGCAACTTATTTCCCTTAAAGACGCCTACACCCTTTTCGCTTTTACCATTGATAGGTCAGGTTAAATCCAAAGAAAAAATAAAATATTTGGGTATTGTTTTCTCAACAGATAATAGAGACTTTTACGCGAACAATGTTAAGCTAATTTGGGATCATATACTGTGATTTAAAAAGATGGAATAATCTGAAATTACCAATAATGGCAAAGACTTCAGTTATTAAAATGAATGTACTCTCTAGAATATTATATATTTTTCGAGCTACTCAAGTCTCAATTTGTAGGAAATTCTTTAAACAACTTCATACGGAATTAGGTAGATTTGTATGGGAACCTAGGAAAACTAGAATATCTTATGATAAACTGATGACTCCAAAAAATAAGGGTGGTTTAGAATTACCGAATTTTGAAACATATTAATAATAAATGCTAATAGAATTCTAAGAGTGGTTAACTTTGACAAGACCAGTACTAAATGGTCACCCAAGTGGTTGATTCTGAATTACAAACATGCTGTTAAATTGGGTATTAATTTTAAGGCATTACCTTTTTTAAATAAAGATACCTTTAAAATATACGCTTTGATGGAACATATTAGATTATATACAATATCAATACAAAACCTGTTTAAATCACTAAATCTCTTACAGTATATGATGACTTTCCAACCATTTCACAAGAACCCGAATTTGAAAATCGGTAATCAATTGATAGATCTTAAAAAATTCCCACTTAAAATTGATCTAACCATACTTGATTTATATCCCTTTCTTGGTATCTCAATACACAACATGTTAAGAGAGATGAGCCTTCCTAACTCTTATTTAATTATAATGAGACAATTAAAGGATCTTTCAATAACTTATTTTAGTAATTTTAAAATTAAAGAAGACTTAATCATTTGTTCAAATTTATGGCAAACTCTTATGCAGGACTCCAAATATAGAACGGCTTCATATAATTTGATAAAAGATGTGAAATATAACAACCAAATACTTTTATCCAAATACTGGAAGGATAAACTATTACTGATTGATGATAATAAAATATTGAAAGCAATTAGTTTAACTTTAAAATCAGTATCTCTTCAAAAGTTATTTACTCAGCTGATGATATTTAACGCTTACTACACTCGCCTCAGCTTACATAAATTCAACTCGAAAAATTCACCTAAATCTCCATATTGTATCGATCAAACCGCTGACCTTTTACACATGTTCTGGAGCTGTAAATGTATATTCAAACTTTGGAATTCTCCAAAAATTCAATTACAAAAAATGGGTTATAAACAGTCCACACTTTCTTGGGAATTTATGATTCTTCATATTCCTCCGAATAACTTGAACAGATCCCAAATGATCATACTCAAATATTTTCTTGTTAATGAAGCTTTATATAGCTACAAATTGGCTGAATCCATCTTTGACTTCATGGGAAAACTTGTAGCAATAAAACATATTTTAGCACATAAATTACTAATTAAAGATCATAAGAAAAATATAAATAATACAAAAATATGGGAGCAAATCTTTAACATTGTGTTAGCTTAATGTTCTAATCCACTTAATATGGAGATTAGTATAGATAAACCTTATACTGACACTAGATCTTTTTTTTTCTTTTTTAATACCTTTTCAGAATTTTATCTTAATGTATAATGATCTTATGTAACTGTTGGAAGCATTCATGTATATAATGTACATATGTTGTAGTATTGTATTACAATTGGAAAAGAATAAAGATTTATTATTGAAAAAAAAAGAAAATGCTGCATCTTACACGGCACCTTGAGAGATTTATCTGGGAAGATCACCCACGTGGACTGCAAGGAAAATCTGCATGCATGCATTTTATAGTCTCCTATGTGGAAATGTGATAGGTTCTATAGGCCATTTCCTTCACTGCTTCATCAAGTGCAACATCTCCCTAAATCTGATACAATTTTTGGGGGGGGGAGGGGGCTGCCCAGTCCTTCTCATTCTGCCTCAGTATGGAAACTCTAAATGCTTGAATTTGTTAAAGCACTCTTTTGCCCTTTGAAGATGTCCAATGGCCAGAATATTCGGATATCTGTTTGAAAACAGTAGCTTCATGGGTCTAAAGCTGCAAATCTTAAAAAACAAAATCGATGAAAGGATGCTAACATACAGATAAGCAATGTCAAGATTCCCCCAGCCATAACAAAAGGTTGAAATACTGAATGTCACAGTGGTAGCCACCAGTGATATTGGAGGAGTCTAGCATGAAGCTGACTGACAGTGGCTAACTCAATGCTTTTCACGGTGTTGGTTTACCTAATGTCAGAGTAGGCAGTGGCAGAAATTAGATGAGGGGTATAACTGTCGACATCTTGCTGGAAAGGAGAGCATAAAAACCGCAAACAGGAACGCTTGAAGGTTCATTGCTGATGCCAATTAAGGTACCAGTTGAAAAGATGGTGTCAGATGAGTCTATACCAAAGATAATGGTACAGGTGTCAATGGAGTTGGAGCAGAAGCCAGCAATGGACCAAAATAAAAATGAGCCCTAGAAGGATAGATCAAGAGAGATTCCACGTGTCTCAGAACCACAGGGACAGAAGTGGAGATTTTTCGTTTCCTGGCATCAAAACTTCTTAATGCTGTGACCAATAAATCACAATTATAATTAATATATGGTAAGCCAGAATACTCCTACATAGATAGAGAAGAAGCAAGTCTAAAATGTAACTTAGCTCATATCGCCTTCTGGAAAAGCAGGGATGCCTCAATAGCTACTTCAGAAAATGTTGGGACAAAATGTATCAGATCAGGGCCTTCTGACATTTTCTGGGGGGGAATACTCTTTAGAAGAAACCAAGGGAGTACGTTTGCAGCATTAAACACAACACCAGAATAAACTGAGGGAGCCTGAAAAAAGGAATGACACACCAATTCTGTTATATTTAACAATGAAAATAGACTTTTTGTGCTTTGCAGCATCCATGGCTGATCATTATGTTAAAGCCTCTACACACTGTACACCTACGAGTGTTGCGTTGAGTTCACAAATAAGTATTAATATGATGCATATTTTGACAAGAGAAACAGTCCTAATTTAAACACATTTCCAAAATATCAAGAAGGATATAAGAGAGCCCATGGCATGCACTTCAAAAACAGTTAACAGTACTCCACCAATGTAAATATCACAAAGAGTCTAACATGAAAATAGGCACGTGCTACATGGGACAAACCTGACCAACTAAGTAAATTAATAAGCAAAATACATTGTAAGGAAAAGATAGTAAGCCTGTGACCCAGCACAGAAGGAATAAAAGACACAGACTCTATCCTTCAACAGAGGCAAAAAGACAGAAACAAACTTGCTGTAAATAAGTCATATCAAAAACTTTTCTTAAAAAGCCTGCAGCCATTTTCTGGCAATCTAAAGCCTGTGTGTGACAATGAGGAATTGGAGAAGAGAGAGGTGTGTGATGCATTATTGAAAAGACTAGGTGGCTGGTAGTCTAAGAAAGCTTTTCCGGCTGAGGGGCCCCAGTGGCTGCAACACAAGTCCTAGTGGTCACCAAGGATGGACCGTCTGTCATCACATCTGCTGTCTGAAGCATGGAGCCCCTTTCGACAAATAAGGGGTACAGTCACTTAAGCCAAGCAGAGTAATGAACTAAAAGGAAAGGGGCAAAAATAGATTCATGTCCTGAAATGTGAAAGGATGAAATCACTAATGGCTGATAATAGAAATGACTACCACACACCAACATTGGCAAAGCAGATCCCTACATAACTGACACCCTGAAGCAACTAAGGGCTGGTAATAAAAATGATACAATACACCAACACTGGCGAGCAGGCTCGTACCGGACTGGCACCTGACACACGTTAATTTCTAGGATGTGAGGTAATGCCAGATGGGAAGCGTAAAACTGGAAATCAGTTGGGGCAACAGACATCAAATCAAAGGGGAACATCAGTGCTTGTGCCCTCCTGATCAGAGAAAGCACATACAGTCAAGTCAGTGTCAGCACATGCTTTACTACAGGCAAGGCTTACTATGGACAAAAGAATGGACCAAGAAGGCTTGAAAGGCAAAACTATTTCTTAAGTTCGAAGATAGTGACTGAAATGCACAGCAGAGAGGTCGATGCTGGTCCAACTAAGGGCTCTGCTGAAGCAGGGATACCTTACACATGAAACAAAAGCTGATGACCTGTTACATGTGCAATATTCTCTTTCCTAATTGCAAAAGTGATAACCACTTCTGGATTACAGACCAGCATCTGCAAATGGAGCTTTTGAAAAACTGTCACCAAGGCATTAGTCTAAGTTTAAGAGTAGGAAGCACCCAGGTATCTAAAAGCACTTTAGATTTGAATCTATAGGGGAAATGTGTTTGCCAAAAGACACCTACCAGACAATATCTTCTTCTTCTTCTTTCGGCTTTTTCCCGGTTAGGGGTCGCCACAGCGGATCACCTTATCCGCACATTGAATGGCAGTGGAGTTTTACGGTGTCGAGTTGCCAGCCCGGCGCCCAACCTTCCACAGAAGGCACACTCACATGCACACCTAGGGCCAATTTAGAGTGTCCAATCCACCTGCAGCATGTCTTTGGGATGTGGGAGGAAACCGGAGCACCCGGAGGAAACCCACGCGACCACAGGGAGGACATGCAGACTCCGCACAGAAGGCACCCGAGCAGAGGATCGAACCGGAGAACCTCTTGCTGTGAGGCGGCAATGCTAACCACTGCACCACCGTGGCCGCCCCCCTACCAGACAATATCATGATAGAAAATGTTAAAAGAAAGAATTATCTTCAGGATTGTCCAAAGTCTTAAGTTATCTATCCAGGAAACGATGGGGAATTCAAAAACAAACCTTATTGAAAAAAAAAGTGTAAATGCATTAATAAAGGATAAATTCTTCAACAGGTAATCTGTGGCTATTCACACGCAAGTTCTTTATGTGACAAGAATAAGTACAGTTGTGTGAGTAAACGTAACCTTACTAAAACAGATGTTTGAATACATCACTCCTGCAGTAGCCTTAGCTGAATGGGTTACATCCTGTCAAGGATACAACAGTCAGATAGTTTTCCAAGGCTATGGCTTCTTCTACATGTGCCCAGGCTGCTGGTTGCACAACAACCGAATGGGGAAAAAAAAACAGCATCCTGGGAGTGAAAAGCTTCAGCACTTTCTTGTCAACTGGCAAAAAATGGAGGCAATGGTCCTGATACGATATGCAGAGATGGGAATGAATCTACACTTCCTTACCCTAACAAACATGCAGCAGTGACATATTCAATAAACAACTGTTATGGCAAGTTTACTTACACAACAGTACTATGTTCATCATAATCACTGCTGCAGTAGCCTTAACTGTATGGCTAGAATTCCAAAGCTTACATTGTTTAAGAGGAGGAACGGCGGGGGTCCAGGAGTCCCTGGGGAAAATGGCCCTAGCAACGGTCGTTCTACACCTGGAAAAGAAGTGTAGTTTGTAAAGCTTTGTAAAAGTATGGCCAAAAGACCAAGTAACTGACCCACTTCCAAAAAGCCATAGAAGCCAAAGCCCTTGTAAAATGAGACTTAACCCTGCATGAAAGTATATGACTATAGTGGGAACAGTGAAAAATAAAACCAAAAAGGACAACCATCTCAAAATAGTCTGATTACACAGGTTGCCCTTTTTTCTTACCCTTACCTACTGTTAATGATTGAGCCAGGTAGCCAGACAAAAAAAAAAAGATCTTGATTCAAGTCTATCTGGTCACTCTGTCAAAGCAATTCTTTTATAGAACACAAAAGTGGAATCTGAACTGTCAGGGAGTGAAAATGTTACTGCTTTCAGAAACCAATTAATTTCTCTCATTTGTAATCCGGAGAAGGGAATTTTAAGAATCATATAAACCATGAACCCGAATAACCTGAGGTATTCTCTTGCAGAAGTCTGGGACTAAATAGAGAAACTTTTGTCTGAGAAAGAACTGCCTTTTGCAAGTAAGTATCCAGAGGGCAGTCTAGAACGCTATCCTATAGGAAAGGACAGAATATTTCTGAAAGGTGACCTGGAGTCCTAGGTTTCTTACCCATGCAAGGGACTCCTGACACTTTAAAAAAGGTTCTGCAAAGATAAGCCAGTCATCTAAATAAGGAAAAACTGTGAATACAGTCTGCAATGGACTATCATATGAGCTTGACATTTTGCGAGTACCCTTGGAGCAGTATGTAACCCAAAGGGCAATGCTGAGAATGGATAGGGTGACCCAACTGCAGTAAACCTTAGAAAACATCTGAAATGTGTGGCAATAAGGATGTGATCAGCATCTTTCAAGTCTAGAGTTACCAACCAACTTAAAGAAGGGATGCGAGAGAAGGTCTGTAGAGCTAGCATTTTGAACTTTGGAAATTTCAAAAATAGGTTGGAAAAGGACAGGTCAAGAACTGCTCTCCAAGAGGAGCCCTTCTTTAATACTAGAAAAATCTGTGAGTGAAGGCCCCCACCACATACCTGGGGGACTGGTTCTAGACACCCCCACAGGAAACATATGGTTGATGACCAGGAGGAAAACAGTCAGGTCAGACATGGAGGATGTGGGGAAATCCCCTGAAAAGGACGAGGCTTTTCCACTGCCTAGTATAACCCTCCTGAATAACTTTTATGCCCTACATGTCCGAAACAAACTTGTTAAAATAGAAGATGAAGAACCTGGTTCCGAAACTGGTATGAAGTGGCAGAGTGGCAATAGTAATTCTATATTAAACTCTCCTTTTTTTTTTTTTTTTGGAAGGTTCCTTCCTTTTACTTTGAACTTTGTCACTTTTTTGTGTGTTTGCTTGTCAGAAGTCTGTTGAAAGTGTTTATTTTGATTCTTATCAAAGCCTTACTTTTTACTTAGGGAAGGAGGGATGAAAAATCTTGAGTGATCACCTGAAGCAATTTCCCTCTTTCGTCAAATTAAGTACTTGAATAACTGAAGGACCAAACAAAACCTCTTAATTCAAAGGAGAATTTAACACTCAGATTTAGCATATTCAGAAAACTTGTGTAAATGCACCCAAGCAAACCACCTCATAACAAAGAAACTACTGCCCTGGACAGAGTCAAGCATAGAACACCACCTTTGAGAATGCTTAGTTATATGGGAAACAGAAGCAATTAAGCGATTCAAAGAGGATTTAATTTCTGAAAAAAGTGATATATAGTGAAAAGGAACAAATTTCACGTACGAGCCAATTAAGAATTCTAAAGGCTAAAATCTCAGAAGAATAAATTATCTTCCCAAACATGTCAAAAGCTTTCTCATCACTAGTGGAGGGATTAGAATTAAGCAAATTTATTGATGCAACAGGACTTAACGCAGCATCAGCTGCAAGGTCAGATATGGGATGGCAAAGGTATTAGACTGTAGGACTTTGAGTCTGCCTTCTTAGGGGCTGCAGATTGTCAGGTATGCTGCAGGCATGGTCAAAAACCTCCCCCAAAACCGATAAGAGGAGAAACAGCAGGAGGTTGTGAAGTTCCACTTGTAAAAAGCCACAGTCTTTCGTTTAAGGAGGAGGAAGTATCAGAATGTTTCCAGTGAAACACCTTATTCATCTCAGAAACGGTTACACACAAAAATAAACTCTACAGGAGGATTCTGAGGAAACACTTTCCTCAGAGTTAGTCTCCGGTACTTGGGTAGAAAAAGAAAACGCCTTTTACTAATTCCTTTTCTGCATCATCAGGCAGTGAATACTTTTTTGCAACACATTCCAGTCACTCTCTAAAGGTTTTAAAGCCTGCAAAAAACCTTAAGCAAATCCAATACACACTTCCTTATAAACAGAAATAGTATTCGAAAAAGAAGTGTGTTGTTTTCACCATCTCTTCTTTACAGGAACATCTTTAGAATGGGACTGAATCGCAGATGGCTCTTCCCCGTGGGGACCAGGTCTCTGAACCCAGTTAGAGTTACAAAGAGGATGCACTCCCCTCACCTTCCTCTGCGATTGACAAGAGTGGCTCTCCCACAACCAGTAAGAGCAACTCATCATCCACAAAGGATGTGGCTGACCCTGGTTCACGGTGGAAAAGAGCCAGATGGAGAAAAAAAGTGAATGGTCTGGGGAAGCCAGTAATGGCCAAAGCTGAGGCACCCAGCTCGCTGTGATGGCAAGGGCTTCTTGCAAGTTCACTTTTTCTTGGGACCAGAGAAAGATAGAACCATGAGACTGGTATGTTGTTCCATGGTTTTGCAGAAAACACAGGCTGATTCCCAGATAGAGCAGCTAGATCGCATCAGTAATGGGTAAGTTAAAGGAAGTGCTCATAAGCACAACACAGCAACAATCCCAAAATAGACTTGCCAACACAAAAAAAAATATTGATCATCTGAAGCCCACAAGAGTAGCATCCTTTAAGGGCAGCAGGAAAGTAAGGCTGCTGTTTTTCTCCACTCAGGAGCTAATACAACTAGCAGACTGGGCACATTTGGAAGCAGCCCAAGGTTTTGGAAAACTGGCCAGCTGTTAACATCCTTGGTGGGATATAATCTATACAGCTAAGGCTACTGCAATAGTGCTTATGATGAATATATAGGACATTCTGGAAATGCAAGACATTACAGGAGAACTGGAGACAGTGCAAGGGTTGAGATTCAGGTGCCTTTAACACTGCGAAAACTAAGACCTACATGTCCTGTAGCCACAAAGTTGAATACCAGATAAAACTATTTTACAGTCAAATTAAAAAAATATACATCATCATCCCAAACAAAAACAATTTCCATTAAGATTAATAAAAAAAAACAACAGGAATTTTCTTGGTGGGGTAGACCAATCTACCAACACAAAGTTACTCCAATACCAGATATTCTGGCCTCCATGTATAGCCAAAACATTTCAAGTTCTCTTCATAACATTTTAACATATCTTGCCCAAGTGTAATAAGTCCCTGGTTGAGGGGTATTCTTCTGGCTCCTGTTATTTTTTTTACCCGCTGCACAAATTCTCCACTACCACATGCGGAGTGCACAGAGTCAACATAGCTTTTGGGAATAAGCCTATAGCAACAACAGAGATTGTCAGGAGGAACAGAAATGGCCAATGGCCTGCTCATGATTTTCTTATGGAATTTTGGGGTCTCCAAATTCAGTGCCAATATTTTGGGAGTCTTAGAATGACTGGCAATGCAGAATCCCAACAAATGCAAGCCTCAGCTCACAAAAGGATACTTTGGTGAGAGCAAGCATATGCAAAACAACTCTGTTTGAAAAAAAAACTCTCAAGTCTTTAAAGTTAAGACGCTAAATCAAATTAATGAAACCAGTTACAATAATCCTCTTTCCTCTTAAGGGACATCATTAACCTATTAAAACAATAAGCAAGTTAACTGCATCCTTAAAAGCAAGTAAACTACCTACCTGTTTTACTGAACAACTGCAAGAAACCATCAACCCCAGCCAAGAAAAAGAAGCTGAACTTTTCATTGGTACAGCAAGTACTCTGTTTGAATTAAGTTTTAATGCAAGGGGGTAGCTCTTACATGGAAATTCAAAGAAAAAACTTCCTATTAACAAGTAAGCAGTTACAGGAAAATCAAAAAACTACTTAAATCTGACATTTCATGAATGGCTTTAAACGGCTACTTAGCAGCAAGAACAGCTTTACCCAGTTTTCATCTCCAGGGAGACAAAACATATTTGAACAAACCAAGAAACATTTAAATGTTGAAAAACAGAGGCACATACGAGAATGCCACCAGACAAGAATAAAATTAAGCCTATTCAAATGCACAATTATACTAAGAGACTGCTGTAAGCGAATCAAGAAAAAAAAAATAGCTGCTAGCATCCATGACTATACAGAGTATGTTTTTACTAGGAGTGATCTTAAGACACATTTGTGAAAAATCTCTTACACCAGGTGCTTGAGGGAAGATCATCTCCTCTGTAACTTGGTGACCAAGACAAAACTACAGGACAAAATTAAGACACTGAGCACTTAATGTGCAGAAGCGTCAGTCTGGCAACAATTACTCTATTTTCATGCAGATTAGAGAAAGTGCAGACTATGCCACACCATGTGATATACAGGAAAGCAGCCCTGGCTACCACACAGGCTACCTATGTTCAGTTAGTGGTATGAGTTCTTGGGATACAAGGCAATGGAGGATGAGCCTGAGTTGCTAGTACTGTCTCACCCATCGTGAGGGGAGAGACAGAGGCAGTTTGGCCCACTGTACTGGACATACTAATGCCAGGCCAAGCAAACTCACACTACCACAGGTACATTTCCACCACTAAACTGGGGAAAAGCAGATGCAGATAGAAACACATATACCTCTCTCTAAGCCAGGCAGCAATACAGAATTAGCTGTCATCTAGTTTGACAGAAGTGTAGCCACACTGCAGGACATGCAAACTAGCCCTCTTATAACCACCTGACCCTTGTTGCAGTGGAAAATATAGGGCAAGGGGGGTCCCCAGGCAAGAATGATTAGGTCATACATCTCTAACCTAGCCCTAGGATACTCACTTATCCCTTAAAATGAATGGGCCAATTGGGTGCAGGCAGGGGAACCATTAGGGCATGGTCCTGCAAGGGTAGGAGAAGGAGGTATGTATACTGCTTTGAGTCAAATATTACTTTTACAAAATCTTCCTGCAGTGTCAGAGATGCTGCTCGTTTTAGTTTAGGTCGCCAAAATTGACTCCACCATACCTCTCTACCGCTGCACTTAAGTAGCACAAGCACTGCATAATATCACAGCTTTTTACTTCTGCACTTAAGTAGCTGAGGCACTGTAAAACTTTTAATGTAGTCTCAAAACTTCAGTAACATTACTACCACATATTTTTAAGACCACCAAGAAGAATAAATGTCTCAATTGCTGTTTATTTTCTGTCAGGTCTCCATTACTACACATTATGGTACCCCCTCATAAGCCTGACGAACTGCTGCTCTGAAGCTCTTTCGGAATGCAAGAGGACAGACAGTGGCATTAAGTGGGACCAAGATGAAAGTCAACTCTAGACTGGGTATTGCCAGCTTTATGCAGACAGCGGGTATAAAGTATTGCAAATTAATGGTCACTTCTGGCATTGTAAACCAGGGATGTGTAAAAATAAGGGGTATACCAAGCAAGGTAAGAAAAATGTTAGAACTGTTGGACAAAAGTATCTGTTTTTAACGGTTTACTATCTTACTGTTGAATGGCAAAACATATTTTACTTGCAACACTGAATTTATTTGTCAAATTTGGTAATACTAACAAGGTGGAATGTCAAAAACAAATACTGCAAGGTCGACATTCAGAATTATTTGACATTAACGTAAAGTAGTGCAAGTGTAACCAACAACTCCTGCACTTCAGTAACAGTTGTTCATCGCTTGCGCTCACCTCTGTAAGGTGCAAGTCAGATGTTAAAGTGTCTGGACACTCAAACATCCAAGACCCTCTCAAACAACCATACAAATGTACTTGTTTTTTCACATTTTTTGCAGGGAGGCAAGCCCCCCACACCCCCATATCCCCTGCAAATTCTGTATACTAACTCCCAAGATCGCACTACATTGAGGAAAAGGGAAAAATTTCCAATTCCACTCTGTACTGCTATCTCCACTCATGTCAACTTCACATCAGGAAATGCATATCCACTTTCATTCAATTTCAGTCGAACACTTTCAATTCAGAATAATGAATACTGAAACACACATTCGATTAAACGTTATTCGATCTAATGCAGTTCCACATTTTGATAGTAAACTGTTTTTAAGTTTGACGCTCAGGACAGCTCATATTAGGTAAAACACATTTTCAGTGGAGAACTGAAGAAATCTCCAAACATGAGCCAACCAACAGATTGCAAGCAAACTGAACACACATGACGCACATCCGACCGCACTGGTAGAAAGGACTGAAGATGGTGCCGACAGACACCCTTTTTATACCCTGGCATCCAAACATTGGTCTTCAGACATATATGTCAGCTACAGATGATGTAAAGACTAGAAATCGGGCCAGTTGCAGGCTTCTGCATGGCAGGAAGACCCAAGAATCAGTATTGCAACAATACTCCATTTTCAGTGGAGGCCTAGGAAGAAAAGCTCCAACAATGCACTACACCTAAGAATCATGTAATAGACATTTAACCTACACAAATCAAAACATTTTGCCCATTAGACTTGTAAAACCTAATGGATACAAAAATTAAGAAAGGTAAACTGCAGTTACAACGCTAAACAACTACGCATTTATACTAATAAAAGATTTGGATGAGCAAGTCCTTCATCAACAGTAGGACTACTATTACCATTAGGCAACTCACCATCTAAAATTTTCACATACTACTGGCATCTTCTCTTTTACCCGCAATTCTCTACATAAAAGCCTTCCTCTCCAGCTTTCACACATGGCACTCAAAGTGGAGCATAAACCAGAAACTTTTGACATCTAGACCAAGTCATCAAGAGGGGCAGAGGAAGGCTGAGCAGGTATACTGACAAAGATGGACCTCCTTATACCAAATATGAAAGTTAAATACAACCGTCAGGGATAAATCAGTCCCATCCTTAATAGCAAGGCAAAGTTCCAAGTTCACTTTTCTATGTGGTCTTCCTCACAGAAGCACACCTCTGTTCACAGTTGCCCCAAAGGAAGACCAAGACCTACACATCACATCTATCTTAGAGTTTTACAAACACTGTGCAGCAGCTGTTTTGTCTTCACTGACTAACATTATCCAAGGCCGCACTGCAAAAGTAGCCTTGAGCAGCAGTCCCCAATATAGTTCAGTACGCTACAGGTTAGAAGGACCATTTAACATTACAATTTTATACAGTTAGTCAATCAAAAATTTAACTATGGTCACTTTAGATTCTGTATAAACTATTTTTATTGGAAAAATAGACTGACTGGGAATCACTTCTGAATGTCCAAATAGAATCTAAGCTGCCTATGGACAAATATACAATAAGTGTTTTCCTTTACTGCAGAAGCTGGGAAAAGAAAATAGACATTAACTGACCAAATAAGATTTGATTCTGTGCCTAACCTTAAAGAGAAGGGAAGGAAACTCTATCCTTATACACAAAGTACATGCCACACAAAGGAACAGAATGCTTAAGAAGAGGTCTGATAAGTGTACCCTCTAGAAATGCCTTCCAAACTTTAATATGCCATGAACAAGTCTAACCATAATGAAAACGAAAAGCAGCAGATAACTGCAATTTAACGAACAACTAAGTCCAGAATCAAACACATAAAAGACAAACCTACTGACATCCCTGTGCCAAATACACAAAAGCACTCAAACAGAAAAACATGTCCACTTACAACATTTTGGCAGTTCTGGACTTCTGTGAAAAAAAATGTGAACTACCCTAAAACGAGGAAGGTCATGGCCATTAGTGAAACTAATACACCATGTGCATAGTCACAGGTAAAGTGGATCCTAATGGATCTTACCTGAGAGATGGGTTAGTAGTGTCCTGACAGACTGCAGGTGAACATGCTTCAACATCAAAAGCTGAAGTTTTAGCAAAGGAGAACGAATCTGACAAAACCAAAATGGAACGAGGAGAACTCCTCTGGATTTATTATTCCATGTTCTTGTTCAGAACTTGTTGTAAGCACTAAATAAGCTACTAATTACTATAGCACTCAACCTTCCTCATTACCTAAAGGAAAACAGTTTTTGCACTTACTTTCCTCACTTGCTTAGAGAAAAACAGCTCTTGTATTCACTTTCCTCACTTATCTAGAGTTAAATAGTTTTTTATTCAGGCATGTCCAAGGGTCAGCTCCCAGTGTTCTCTCCTATCTGATGAATCTGGGCATCTTGGGGCAATGTAAAACTTGCCTCATGTACACGGACAACCCTCTCCTCCTACCACCCAACACTGCAACCTGTGAGAGATGCACTTATCTAGCCAAACTGGAGGTAAAGCTCTCTCCAACCAAGACTGAACTTGACATTCAAGAGGAGACGGTAAACACTTGCACCACACCACACTTATCACATAGTCTCACTAAAATCTACACCACCAAAATCCACACATAGAAACACAAAGACATTTGCGGAGGCTCTCCATAACAATCTGCCCAAGCAACAAAGACCACCAAAGCAGAAACGCAAGCAACTTCCACCCCCCAACACAACACAAATAAGACACAGCCCACAGACTCAGACTCAGTGAGCCACTCAACCACAGCCAATAAGACAAAACAACGTATTCAACACACTAGTCACACACACTGATGTCCCACTCACCAGACTAAACAAGTAGAAGGTTACTGTCAGCTGCCTGTCTGGTGCCAGGATCCGCCACATAACCCACACACTCAGGTCATTCCACAACAAGTACAAATATGACTCTGTCATTGTCCATGTTGGTGTGAATGACCCGAGATGTACCCTCCCTGGATTACATGAAGAGAGACATGGAAGAGCTCTCTGATCTTGTAGCCCAGGCAGGTATGACCCTAGCCCCGAGTAGCATTCTGCCATCGCCCAGAATGATACTGCAGTACAAGGACAAAATGATTGACTTCAACAATTGGCTACGCTTCTGGTGTAATTCTAAGATCATCCAGTATCTGTCTGCTTGAGATGACATGGTCAACAGACCACGATGCTCTGCCAGAGATGGCCTGCACCTGTCGCTCCTGGGATTCCAGATAATGGCTAAGGCTCTTGCCTCCCCTATAGTGCCTTTTTTAGGCAAGGTTCAAATGAGAAATTCACCACCTTAACAGGAACAGGCAAGCAAAAACTGAGAATAACGCTACTCAATGCTAGAAGTCTAAATCTCAACATGCACTCACTCGAGGCACTCCTTAAAATGGAGAACATAAATATATGTGCAGTGACTGAGACCTGGTTCAAGGCTCCAGAAAGCACCCCTGCACTACCAGGCTATAACTCATACCACAATTTTCGGCCATATAACCTGGTCCGGAACACCAAAGGCGGAGGTGTGTCCATATTCATTAAGGATATCCACACCTCCAGGCTAGCTGCTCAGCATAATGCATCCGAGGTTATCCAAGAGGAACTAACTCTGGGCAAAACTGCAATCCAAATTGTAGCTTGCTACAGATCCCCCACCATGCCCCAGGATTCCCACTCCTCTTTTCTTGAAGTACTGGAAAATATTAGGGTTAAACCAAACACCCTAATAATGGGTGATTTCAACTACCCCATCATTAACTGGGAAAACTACTCGTGTACCAACTTCTTAACATGCTTTCTGGAATTCGTAAACTCCAATGCCCTGGATCAATTTATCCACACCCCCACCAGGGGCAACAATATCCTAGACCTAATCATAACCAACATGAGTGACCGGTGTTGCAAACTTGAAGTCAACTCCTCATTGGTCCGATCTGACCATAAGCAAATCACTCTTGAGCTGCACACCCCGCCCCCACCCCCATTAAGGAAACCACGGTAAAAAAATTCTCCAAAGTCAACTTCATGCTTCTTAAGACAGAAGTGGTGAAACTTCATGACACCCATGCAGATGGACAATACAGTTACGACTGCTGAATCCTACACAAATGCACTCTATAAAGCACTTACACGAGTGCATGGGTTGTGCTATCCCAAACGGAACCAAGACGTTATCCTCCAAAAAAAGGAAGCCAATCTGGTGGTCCCCTACCATAAACAAACTGTACAACAGAAGGAAGAAATTGTTGCAAAAGAGAGTAAAATCCCATGAGTGGAGGAGCTCCCTGGTCAGCCTCAGTAAGAAGCTGAGATCCCTTATAAGATCCTCCAAAGCTAGCAACAAAAACAAAATCGCCACTGATTCTAAGGACAACCACAAAGCATTCTATAGCTATGTCAAGAATCTCAATGGCAACACCCAGATCTGCTCTGAGTTACAGCACAACGGCACGAAAATTACAGAACCAACTGGCAGATAGGTTCAGTACTAACTTTACCCCACTCCCCCACCCCCTAAAGGGCCCATATCTATACAGGAAGAATGCAGAGCCCCTGTAATCACAACTATGCAGGTAAAAGCTGCACTCTCTAAAGCCAAAAACACAGCATCCATGGAACTGGACAACATCCCATTCTGCATTTTACACGAACCTCAGAACGAACTGCTCCCCCACCTACGCACCATGTCCAATCATAGCTTCACATCAGGCTTTGTGCCCACTGAATGGTGTACAGCAACAGTTATCCCACTCCAAAAGGGGAGCCACCACTGATCCCAGGAACTATCGCCCTATTAGCCCGACGAGCCTGGTCTGCAAGGCCATGGAATGTATCATCATGGAACTCATAAACAAAGACATTGGTAACCTCCAAACTCTGGATCCCACCTAGTTCGGGTTTGTGAAAGGCAGATCATGCCTCCTGAACCTGATCGACTTCTTTGAGGCAGTCACCAAAGCTGTAGAGGAGGGTAAGATGGTTCACACAGCCTATCTTGACCTCGCCAAGGCTTTCAACACCATCCCCTATTCTGGAATTATAGCTAAACTCCCTAAACTAGGTATAAATCCCTACGTCACAAGATGGGTTGCCAACTGTCTCACTGACAGAACCCACACTGTAAAAGTTGCACACTCCAAATCTGACCTCAAACCAGTGGCAAGTGGAATACACCACAGGGTTCAGTCCTGCGACCTCTCCTGTTTGGTATCTACTTCTCTGAAGTCCAGGCTAACACAGAAGGCCTCTGGCTGACGAAGTTAGCAGATGACTGCAAACTAAGAGCCATAGTCGAGTCCCCAAATGATGTGGGAATCCTACAGAAGGGCCTCGCTGAGCAGATGCCTGGTGTCAGAGCCATGGCCTCAAGCTCAATGCCAAAAAGTGCATTGTCATCCCCTTTGGTAAAAACATCCATGAACTACTACATAGACAGCAGTCTACTTAACATCAAATGTGTGATAAGAGACCTTGGGACCCAGGTGGACAGTAGTCTGTCCCTTGATAGTCACATCGCCACAGTAGTCAAGGCAGTCCTTCTACGTGGCACAAATCATCATAAAAGGGTTCTCATCCAGGAAAAAAAAAAAAAAAAAAGTCATTGTTCCCCTTTACTCGACACTCAGACCCATTATAGAGTACAACGCCCCTTTTGGAATGTACCTCAAGACATCTGCAGCAGCTGGAAAGGCCAAAGTAGTACCTCACAAAGAGGATTACTGGCCTCAAACAGATGCCCTACACTGACCGTCTCAAAAAACTCCAGCTTTACTCCGTAGCATATCACCTACTCCGAGGTGATCTCTGCCTAACATATAAAGCTATATCAAACCCAGAGCTGTTGGACATGCTACACCAAAAGAAACCCCAATCCCTCCAAGCTACACACTCTAGGGACCTAAACCTTGTCACCACAATAAACAGGACATGCTGGAGGGATAGATTCCCATCCCAGAGACTTCCCATACTCTGGAACAGGCTACCCAACAATGTCAAGCAAAGTTCTTCATTAGCACTCTTCAAGAAAAATCTTGATGAGTGGATGGGAAATAGGAAATACACCCCGGGGATCACTTCTGTGTGTCTGCTCGACAGTGGCACAGGAAAATAACTTTCTTGGGTGGCGTAAGCCAGGGAACCTTGTTGGCTAGGCTTACCTAGGCCCTCGGGCCGACAGCCTAGTACCTACCTATGCCTGACTTTCTGAATGAACTACTGAAAAAAGGGAAACAGACAAAAACTGTAAAGGAGTCTTGGGGACAATTTTAGGAAGAAATTGCCCTTAGTACATTGGTTCAAGGGAGACATCAGGGAAAAGAAGTCACAGCACTGAGCATTGGTTGGGAAGGCAAATTTAACAGCAAGGCTCCCCCAAGTGAAGCAGCAGCTTTTGCACCACTGAGAGGTGAAAGACCATTTGTGAAACACCAGCAAGAAACAACAGAGCCTCTCAGCTAAAGAAATGTTTGCCTCAGAACATGACATGCAGTAATTTGCTGACACTGGCAATTCCCTCACCTTCACTATTTTTTTTTTTTAAAGACACAGAGGACAGCAGTTCCTTTCCTTCCAGACATACCAAGCCACTGCCATGCTGTAAATGTGGATGGCTATCACACACATTGGGGCGAGGAACTCTGGAAGGCCTAAAGTGAGAAGATTACTACCTCATCTCCAAAGTGCAAACAAGCCTCTGACTGTAACTACACACTTCAAACAGTCTGCCTTTGACAACGTCTTCCCACCCAAAGGCAGATGCATCTATTGAGAGTGCCACTAAATGTTAAGGTGTCTGAAAGACTTACTTGAAAATCCATCAGTGTGTTACAGTTGGGACCACTGACATATTAGTGCCCCTCTTTGCAAAGGAAACCATACTTTCTTGGAGTTGATGGTAAAAAGCTAGAGAAAAACAGCCTGAAGGATATTGACAGTGAAGGATTGGAGACCAAATTTTGTAGCAGAAAGATCCTATGCATGGGTAGAATAACCCTGAGTGACAGTGTCTCTAGACTGCAGACTATAAAAGTCAATAACTGAGAAAGCTCCAGATGGGATGCCTCAGTGTTCAGTATAACCCCACCCCCCCAAAGACTGAAAGAGGCTGAGCTAAGACTCCAAAGCAGGTATAGGCCACTGGATATTACAGTCCTTATCCACTTTTCCAGAGTGATGGCCAGCTGTGCTTGCAAGCTGAGGAAAAAACAACCCTGGACTACCAGTAGTGTGGGACACTCTGGCAAGATCTCAGGAGTTTAATATAGTACATCGCCTTGAGTCCACAGCTGTTGCAAAATATTCCTGTTGCTGGGCAGGCAATCAGTCAGAGTCACACCCCTGTAACTGTGGTTCTAACAAGCAGTTAACTCTGCCGCTGTTGGCACTGCCTAAACCACGGCTGGCATGGTCTTTCCTGCATACCAGGAAAGGAGAACTGCACAGTCCGAAATGTTATACTAACACTCAAAAGGGCCTTTTATTCCCCATATGTTTGCCAGGTACATCCTAAACACAGAGTTGGAAAAATGCAGATCCATCAGAGATGTACTTATAAAGGCTGTTTTGGTGTCCGTGGCAAAATTGGTCAACAAAAGGCGATACCATTAGACAATGCTGGCACTAGCTCTCTAGACTAAACCATTGGCAAAGTTGCAAGCTAATTTCATTGTGTTACTGGAGATGGACAACATAGTTGCCAAACTTGACTGCAGTCTCTGTTTAATTGTCTGGACAGCTAATGATCCAGTACTGATGCATCACATCTGCCAACTCCTACCAAAACATAACCAAATACAGCAGGCTCATAACCCTCCAAAAGAAAACTGGGAATATGTAAAACAAGCATTTCTAACCTGATCTGTCCACGGCAATGGATTGCTTGGCAGTATGGAAAAGCAAGTCTCTGAGAAGTTTAAGCCTTTTTAAGAGCAGCCACAGTAGATTCAGATTTGGGAGGAGGCTCTTTTACAACAATTCTAGCCCCCGAGAGTCCATCTTACCTGCTTAAGACAGGCACCATCACATCAAGGCTCTCCCATGTGGTCATGGTCACCAGTATCACCACTATACTCGTTAAAGCAACCACCCATGATGATGATGTCGATGTCTGGGGAGTTTTGGAACTGCTCTTGCAATGATTTCTTTAGCAAGGATGCCGATGGCCAGTAAGTCATCCCCCTGCCTCGTCATTTCTAAAACTTCAGCAAATGAGGGCTCACTGGAGGGAAATGGGGAGATGGGCACCCACTTTACCACTGGTATATGGTGTAGGACACTCACAATACAAGAGATTTAATGTGCTTCCTTTCACATGCAAATTTCTCACCACCCCTCACTGGATGACAAACCTGAGCACAAGAGAAAGCAAACATATACCGGCACACTGGCAAAATCTCATGTGAGGTGCTGACCTGCTGCATAACAGCCTCAGCCTCTAGACATCCAGCCTAAGAGGCATCAATAAATTGGTTCAACAACTGGTTTCCACCTCAAACTGAGTGTTGCAGCTTCTGACTGTGTTAACACAGGATCAGAGGAAGTTACTAGGCTATTGGCCCTGATGCCCTTATAAACCTAGCCAATAGTCTAGCCCATGTATAGACAAATCAGCACCCGTTGCCCCAGTCCAGCAGGAACAAGGGTGGAATCCCAGGGATGTATTTTATTTCCCATCTAGTTATCCAGGTTGCACTAAAAAAAGGGTAAAGAGGTACTCTGCTTGACGTGGAGAGGGAGTTTATTCCACAGACAGGGAAGTCTTTAGGAAACAAATCTGTCCTGCCGAGTTCTACTGATGTCACAGCAGGTTGAGGCTGTGTGTGCAGGTTACTCGAGTGGCGCCCGATTTGCAGAAATGTAGCAGTCCCATCAAGGCGGGATCCCGAGATCTCCTTGTATGCCACACAGAGGTCACCTCTGAGGAGTCTGTATGAAACAAGAGTAGAGGGATAGGACTTTTAACCTGTGTATGGTAGATTTTTGAGGTCCTAGTAACTAAATCTCCTAGCTAACTCACAGCATGGATTCCGACCCAACCACACTATCACAACTGTCCTACTTCGCTTCACCAATACTGTAAATCAACTCATAAATGAGGGACAAATTGTCTCCACTATATATGTCAAAGGCATGACACACAGTACCACACCAACAGGTCTTACTTGAGCTCACAACTCTTGACCTATCTAAAGATGCCCTCTTCTGGTTCCACAACTATCTTCCAGATTGCCAACAAGCTGTCAAGTGGCAAAATGATCTCTCCCTATTACCTGTAACATTAGGTGTTCCACAAAGTTCTATACTTGGTCCACTTCTTTTCTGTCTTTGCAAACAAACTTCACACCACAACCTGCCATGCCATTATCATACAATACACAGATGACTCCACTGTCATCTGTGCTGCACCCTCCATGCCACAGCTTCAGAAAAATTACTCAAAAAATCTCTCTCTGCCATTACATCTTACATATATAAACTATCAACTCATTCTAAACCCCACCAAATCAAACTGCTTTTGCGTAATA
This sequence comes from Protopterus annectens, assembly GCF_019279795.1. Classification (NCBI taxonomy): domain Eukaryota; kingdom Metazoa; phylum Chordata; order Ceratodontiformes; family Protopteridae; genus Protopterus; species Protopterus annectens. Next base: position 924,566,251 of record NC_056748.1, on the reverse strand, counting down.
ACCAATACAAAGCAAACAAACTCAGCCAGCACTTGAAAATCACCTCATCTAACCACACACTGATCGAGCCAATGAGTGAAACCACCTTGTTGCTGGTTGCAACATACTAATGGCAGGAGGACTGTATACTGAAAGGCATAATAATGTTGCGAGACTGTTACACTGGGGATTGTGCAAACATTATGGTACAGAAGTGGCCAAAAAACACTGGAAACATGAGCCACAAAGCATCACAGAAAATGAAGACGTCTACATCACTTTGGAACATCCATTACAAACAGTTCAAAAGATAGATGCTAGAAAACTGGATACAGTGGTCCAAGAAAAGAAGACAAGAGTAGCATTGATCATTGAAATTGCCACACCCAGTGACTAAAAGTGTCTTGTGTACAGAGAGACAGAAAGTCATAAAATATCAGGATCTGAAAGCAGAAACGAGAGCAATGTGGAAGAAAGATACCCAGACAGTTCCAACAGTAGTAGGAGCAACAGGTCTTATAAAAAAAAGAATTTACAATCGTATTTAGATATGTTATCAATACATGTAACTCCATATGAACTGCAGGAGTCGTCGTTACTGGGCACATTGCAAGTGCTGCAAAGAGCACAACTGGCTGACAAAGATTGAAATAATACTAATTTCATGAACTTTAATCATACTTTGACTTGAGAATGGGGTCCTGTCATGGTATTAGAAACCCAAAAGATTTGGAGAAATTAAAAAAGCATGAAACCAAACTACTAGGTGTCACCAGTGATAATAGTTTGAGATTTGACAAACATGTACTACTAGCTATTAAAAAAGCCTACATTAAATTAATATACCTCTATAGAGACCCACCTATTATCCATGCTAATGTACGCCTCCCCTACATGTACAAACCTGAGAAAAACTAAAACGAGCTAGAAACATGCTACCACAAGATTGCCAAATTTGCTGCAAAGCTACTTCACAGAACCCATCACTCTGTTGCTCTCCAACAATTCAAATGGCTAGAACTACCCTACCCCCTATCCTTGAACCAACTTACACTAACCCAGTCGAAGATATGTCAGTTAACCAGAAAAATGTCCAGCCCTCCATACCCTAGTACCAACCCACACTAAACAGAACCTTGAGATAGTCTAGCAAATTACTAAAAGTTACAAAATCCAAGAACACCTTTGGTGACTCTCTCTACTTAAATCACATATCAAAAGCATGGAATTCCATCCCTTAGAGTACTCTAGTAACCCTACTCAGTTCAAAAAACCTACTAAAGACTTGTCTACACAGCAACTGGTTATGCTCCTGCTCATCACCAGACTGAACAGCTTTTATCATCTCTTTTCCCCAAATACTTAATTCTTTTCTGTACATTCCACTCTTCTTAATTTACCTTTCAACCCCATAACTCTCAAAAATATTCTTCTAACCTCATCCACAGCTATACAAATACATGGTCTCCTTCTCATCCTGTTTCACTCCCATAATTCATTTCTTTTGACTATCTGCTCATCTTAATACAATTCAGTACTCTCTATATAAACTACACTATGAATATAAAAATATCTGCATCCATAACTTTTGAACTCCGATTCCTGATTTTCCTTATTGCTGTTTGAAACTTTTTCTATAAATAAACTTAGACATTGATAAACTGATTTTATTTATACAGCACTAGTTCTATCTGCATTAATCTCTGTAAAAACTGATGAAAAGTTATCCAAATATGTACTTTTTTATTGCTTATTGTGTGACTGTAAATTCGGCACCGGCCAGACTGGTTTTATGTTAAAGCTGTACTTTTTATTGTTGACTGTCTACATGTGGTGCTTTTCTCCCTGGGCCTTAGCTGAAAATGGGCTACAGCCCAGACAGACCTCCCTGGCAAACAAATGTCAAATAAATAAAATGGTACACACAGTCTCCCTATACACCTATATTCCACAGACATTAGCAATGGATTACGTAAGAGCACAAAAAAAAAATAAATAGTTGACTCAAAAACACATACATACATGTGATAAGTGCTTTGTTACAGAGGATCTTGAAAAATATATTTTGTGTGTTTGGTAACAAATATTTTCAACAAAATAGTGAAACAGCAATGTAAGCAGTTATATTACCAACCTTTGGTAGTATAGAGGTAAGGGAATGGGGAGAATCAATTCTTTATAAGATCTAATTTTTGATAGGATAATGTATTGATAACCTCTTTTTCATATGGAAGGTAGATAAGACTTTTGTACTGGCACTGTCAACAACACTGCTGATGCAGTGCTCAGGGCCACAAGCTTCTGCCCTGACCACTGTCAGGATCAGCAACTACCTTAGACCCAAGAAGCCAACCTCTGGCAATGATCCCAGGCCTGATGTTAAAGGCACTGTCCCATCAAAGCCAGCAATTATACTGACAAGATCAGCACTGAGCTGGATCCTATGAGGTCTAACCCCTTGGGGCTGATGGTCTACCAATGTCTGTCATATACACAAAGCTGCTGACAACTGCAGCAAAGTCCAAGCTGCTGATATAGAATGCAGTGGAACAGAAATCAAAACCACAATCAATACCAAACAGTTATTCTGCTGCCGACCTCGGCACATCTTGGTTCAGTGTCAACCTCCTTGGGATGGGCACAAGGATCTTGAGGGCCAGTGAAGAGAACCAAGGCAATCTTGCAAAAAAGGCAGGGCAGAAAATAGGCCTTCACTACCTCCAAAAACAACTTCTGCTGGGCTCTAATGATAGTCTCCACCAATCTTTCATAGTCAATAACTGAAGAAAGATGGACATACAACCTTGCTATTCAATGATGAGATGCATCAGGGAGACCTAGAAGGGAAAGTAACAAAGTGGGGTAAATTCTTAAGAGACTATAAAATATTTGGTTCAGCAGCAAGATCCCAGACAGACTGCAGTATTCCCAAAGATACAATAATTGGGCCAGACTGGATAGAAATTTGATTTTATAGGAGCCTTACAGGTACAGGGGAAAGAAAAGGAGTTTACTTAACTGAAAAGGTAGAGATCCATCCAATATATTTGTAAACTCTTGGACATGCAAAAGCTAAAAAAAAAGATGCAGGGTAATGATGTAAAAATGAGACTTTGGCATTTTACACTAATATGTTAATGAGTAGAGGAAATGAAAAAGAAGTTATGTACTCACCATAACGTTCCATCTGAGTAGGTAACTTCATTTGTCTGCAACCTGTGGTATCGGATCCAACCTCGGAACCGAGCCGGCAGCTTTACTAGCTAAAAGATCCGATCTCCTGGCTCCTCCCCTTTACCCACAATCCCTTGCTACATGCTCCATTTCCTCAGATCGAGTTTGCTTAATCTAACTAAGACCCTCGACAGAGGACCAAGTAATGCCTAAACACATGAAACGATCTCAATCATGATCAGGAACCACAATAATGTTTAGGGGGCATGAAGGGGAGAGTCGGTTGCAGACAAATGAAGTACCCACTCAGATGGAACGTTATGGTGAGTACATAACTTCTTTATCTGAAGTAGTTACTTCATTTGCTCTGCAACCTGTGGGACAGAGTCCCCAGCTACCTAAAACCTTGGGTGGCCCTCAAGGAAGGATATTCCGAAGCACCGCGGAGCCAAAGGAAGCCCTACTCCTGGATATCATATCCAATTTATAATGAGAAATGAATGTATGGGAAGAGGACCAAGTAGCTGCTGAACATATGTTGTCCAGGGGAACCCTTTACCAGAAGGCTGCTGATGTGGCTATGGATCGGGTTGAGTGGGCATGGACTCCGATAGGAGCAGGTTTACCTGAGGCTACATACGCATGAATGATGCACTGTGAAATCCAATTTGCTAAGGTAACTTTGGTAATAGCTCTACCCAGAGCAGATTTGGCAAAGGACACAAACAACTGATCAGCCTTGCGAGTATCCTTCGTCCTGTGCAAGTAAAAACATAGTTGTCTATGTACATCCAACTTGTGTAATTTGTATTCCCCTTGGTTCTGAAAGTTGGGAAAGAACACTGGTAAATTAACAGACTGATTAATATTTGACTCTGAAGCCACCTTTGGTAAGAAGGAAGGGTTAGTCCTGAGAGACACTCTATCCCTATGAAAGATTAGATAAGGGGGTTTCATGCAAAGAGCTTGAAGTTCCGAAACCCTCCTGGCTGAAGTAATAGCAACTAGAAAGGCTGTTTTCCATGATAAGAACTTTAATGGAACTGAGGCGGCAGGCTCAAAAGGTGGGCTTGTCAATGCTTGTAAAACCAAAGTTAAGTCCCGTGGTGGGACCGCAGTCTTAACTGGTGGTTTCAACAGAAAAATACCTTTCAAGAAGGTTTTGCATATCTTCGCAGAAGCTAAAGATCCCAGTCCATTCCCTACATGAAAATGGGAAATGGCTGCCAATTGTACTTTAACTGTAGATGCCCTGGCTCCTTGATGAAAAATGTGTGACAGAAAATCAAGAACCGCCAGTAAAGGGATCTAAGCCCTTGTCCTTAGCCCAGACAGAAAAATGCTTCCATTTACTACTGTAAATTTTCCTGGTAGCAGGCTTGTGAGCCGCTACCAGAATGGCCTTTACTGGTGATGAGATGCCAGGAGTCCTTGCCATCAGTGGAACTGGATCAACCAAGCCGCGAGCTTGAGGTTTACCAGGTTCGGGGGTTGCAATCCTGCAGGATACGAAATCAGATCCGGAATGGGATCTAAGATCCATGGAGGAACTACACCGTGAGACCGCAGACAAGGGAACCAGATCTGGCGAGGCCATAATGGGGCTACAAGGATAATTCTGCTCCCCAACCGACGTGCTTTCCGAATTAACTTCGTCATAAGAGGAAGGGGGGGGGGTAAGCATAGAGGAGACCGGGTGGCCAAGCATGAACCAGAGCGTCTCTGGGGCTCTCCCCTGGTAGGGGAAGTATCACAAAAAACTCGCTGCACTTTGTGTTTGACGGAGAAGCGAAAAGATCGCAGCAAGGTAGACCCCATTTGAGGAAGATCTGTTTCGCAACTGATGGTTTCAGAGACCACTTGTACGGTGTGAGGATCACGAGACTCAGTTTGTCCGCCAGAATGTTGGACCGACCCGGAATGTGCGTTGCTACCAGAAAGCAGTTTGTGGAGATCGCCCACTCCAAAACGCTCATAGCCTCCCGACAAAGGGGATAAGATCTGGTCCCTCCCCGTTTATATACCAGACTACCGCCATGTTGTCTGTTTGAACCGCAATAGTCCCTAGAGGAAGAAGGTCATGGAGAACTTGCAACACCAGAAGCACCGCCCTCATCTCTAGGACATTGATATGCAAAGCGGTCTCTAAGGGGGTCCACGTGCCTTGGACGGTTCTGCCCAAAGAATGCCTCCCCCCACCCGAGGCGAGAAGCATCCGTGGTCAACGTGGCTTGGGGCGGAGGCATCACGAAGGGTCTCCCTTCCCACAGCTCCCGTGAGCGAAGCCACCAGAGAAGGGAGTCCCTGCAAGCCCTGCTCAGGGGAATAGGGGTGTTCAACGGATGTAGCAACAGAGACCACTGGACTTGAAGGGTCCATTGCAGAATCCTCATTCGTAGACGCTCGTGTAGGCAAAGACTGATTGCCGCCGCCATAGAGCCTAGTGCTCTCAAGACTAACTCTGCCGATGGAGCCGGTTTCTGAAGGAGGGCTATAACCTGACATGACAAACTGTTCACCCTGTCTGAAGTTAGTAGGGCCTGAGAGAGGCGAGTGTCCAATTTGGCCCCTATAAATTCGAGAACCTGCACAGGATGAAGAAAGGACTTTTGAAGGTTTACCGAAATGCCCAAACTCTGGGCAAGAGTTAGAGCATAATCCATGGCAACACACAGTTGATGCCTGTTGGAGGCGGTGAGGAGCCAGTCGTCCAGGTATGGAAAGACCTGAATGCCCTGGAGTCTCAGGTGGGCTGCAAACACTGCCATGACCTTGGTGAACACCCTGGGGGCTGAGGTGAGGCCGAACGGAAGGACCCTGAATTGATAATGACTGGCTCCCAGCCGGAAGCGGAGAAACCTCCTGGATAGTCTGTCCATCAAAATGTGGTAGTACGCATCTTTGAGGTCTATGGAGCACATCCAGTCGTTCTCCCGAAGGAGGGGGAGAATTGATTGAAGAATGACCATCCGGAATTTCTCTTTGGGAATGAACAGGTTCAGGGAAGAAAGATCTAGAATCGGTCTTACGTCCCCCGTCTTTTTTGGCACTCAAAAGAACCTGGAGTAATAGCACAATCCGAACTGGTCTGGGGGTACGCGCTGGATGGCTCTTTTTTCTAGCAGCTTTGAAATCTCTGAAGCTGCCACCTCCCTTTGATCGGGTGGGACATCGGGGAGGCGCTTCATTGGGGGGGGGGGGATTTAGGAAGGGAATGGAATAACCTCTGGATATGATTCGGAGCACCCATCGATCCGTCGTGATGGACTCTCAATTTAGTAGGTGCTCCGACAAACGTCCCCAGACTTCCTCCAGAGAGGGACAGCCGGCAAGTCCTCAGTGCTGTTGCGCGGGCCTGTCCAAGAACGGTTCTCTAGACCCGAAGTTACGCGGCACCCCTCTGCCTCTGGGCCGGCGTCCACCTTGTCCTCCTCTGCCTCTGAAGGAATAGGGGTCCAAAGCTGGTCGGGACTGCTGAGCATTCCGGAACCACATCTTCTTTTGTCCCCTCTGATTCCTCGAAAAGGATCGTTTGGGATTAGAGAAGTGGACCCCGACGGCAGACGGCGTCTTCCTGTCCTTTTCGCTTTGGACCAGCGTCTCGTGTACGGTCTTGCCAAAGATCTAAGAACCGTCAAAAGGTGCGTTCGCGAAGGACGCCTTAAAGGGTTCCGCGAAATCGCAAAGGCGGAGCAAGGTGTGATGCCGCAAGACAACCCCCGTTCCGCTAGCTCTAGCAGCTCCCTCCATAGCATGGGAGAGTAGCCACATAGACGTGTTCGAGAGTGGCCATACGAGTCGAGAAAGTCTTCTTATCCTCGACTGTCATGGACTCCGGGGGAGCTGCAGCGTATTCCTTTATTAGGTCTCGCTGTAGCCTGATAATGTGTGCCATGTAGTTCAGCACCCTTACAGAGAAGGTGGCTGAAGCAAACATCCGCTTCCCAATGCGGTCCAACGTCCGAGATTCCTTATCCGGAGGGTGGACTGAGGAACTCTCCTACGAGAGTTCCTTCTTCGTGGCAGCTGCCACCAACATGGCATCCACAGGTGAACCCTTAGACCAGGGCCTGCCTATCAGAGGGAGGGCTAAGAATTTTGTCTGGCCGTCTTGGAATTGGCTCCACGGTGTCGGGCTCCTTCCACGCCATGGTAGTAATTAAGTCTACCAGGGGGTCAGCCGGGGGGGGGACACCCAGGAGGTAGACGGGCCTGCCTCAAATGCCTCTAGAAACACAGACTCGTCCGAGGAAGGTTTTTGGGCAGACCACCCCCCGCTAATTCGCAACATTTCCATGATGTCTCCAAAGGAGACATCCTCAGGGGGTGACCTTGGGGAACCTTCCCCTTCATCCAAATTATGTGTCTGTCATGAGGGACTCAGGGGAGTCCAGGTGCCTCCTTTTACACTTCCGTTTGTGTGGAACCTCCTCGGTGGGACTATCCGAGGAGGGCTCACCTACGGGGTCCTGCTCCTCTAAGGGAACTAACAGGAGGGTTTGAGCAGGCTGTCCCCAGTGGCCGGATGATGGAGGATAGACCCAAATGCATAGGGGGAGCGGAAGGATCCGACGCCCGGACCGGGGATCTGGAAGGCCTCGGACAGAACCCTCTCCACTACCTCAAAAGCTGAAGGCGAGCCGCTTTCCCCAGGCTCCGAAAGCAGTCTCCTCGGCTCCGAAGCAGGAATCGGTGTCGGAGCCGAAGCGGTCGGATCCGAGAGGGAAGTGTGCTACGACCTGAAGGGCACCGAAGACACACAAACCCCTACGGATCCGACGCTCGGCCCTCGGCCCCGAGAGCTAGGATCCGACACGCTCGAGGGTACAGTCGGCGTCGAAGCTACCGGAACTATCGGCGCTGAAAAAAACCTGGCTCTGAAAGGGCCCGGATCCAATGATTCCAAAACCCGAAAACGGGTTGGAGAAGGAGTGATCGGGGCAAAAAGGGGGACTGCACTCCCTCGGAGGGGGGGGGGGAGGCAGGAGCACCCCCATCTGCATCTGAGTCTGCAGAAATCGACGCATCATCTGATCCATGTCCGCATCGGTCAGGCTTCTTGTAGACCTAGAAGAGATAGTCGAGGCAGGCCGGGAGGGCCGCCTCGACTCCTTCCGCGAGAAACAAGGCGAACGGAGCCGAGAGGGAGAGGATCTGGAGGCCCTCGTAGAGTGGCTAGTAACTTTAGATGGCGGGGCTGAGGGATGAGTCTCAGCCCACCTCTTATGACTTTTGTGTTTCTCTCTATCCTTTTCCTTATGCCTCTTCTCTCTCGAAGAGGCAGAAGAGTCCCCTGAACTCTGCGTAGCAGAGGGAGGTTGAGTCCCAGGCAGAGTCGGGGGACCTAAAGGCACGGGGGCTGCAGTAGCAGCCTGTGCCTTAGAGGGAGAGGAAGAAGAAGTGTCCTGCGGTAACAAGCCTGCCAGGATCAACTTGTTCTTCCTATCCCTGATGGCCCGGGGGTTAAACGCTGCACATATCTGGCAACTAGTGGATAAGTGGGCCACCCCCAGACACGAAACGCACTGAGTGTGGCCATCAGCCGGGGAAAGCTTACGGCCACACTCAGTGCACTTAGAAAAGACGGCTTTGGGCCCTTCAGCCATCACACTAACACACCCACACACTTAGGGGAGGGGACAAAAAAAAAATATATAAGCTAAAATTACCACAAAAAAATAAAACTAAGGCTATCACTCAACGAATAGGAGCTAAACCACTCACACACTAACAAAATTTAAACTTTTTTCTAACTTTTTGACAAAGGTTCACTGAAAAGCCTAAGGAGCTCTTCACTAGAAGCTTCTTTCAGCTGCGGCAAACTCGATCTAAGGAAAGGGAGCATGTAGCAAGGGATTATGGTAAAGGGGAGGAGCCAGGAGCTCGGATCTTTTAGCTAGTAAAGCTGCCGGCTCGGATCAGATACCACAGGCTGCAGAGCAAATGAAGTAACTATTTCAAATCTAAGAGTTATTAGGAAGACAGAAGTTACTTCAAAAGGGATAGCTACTGAGTCAGACAAAATACACATGAAAAAACATGGCAGAAATAAAACAGAAAGGCAAAGGAATGCAGTAATAGAAATCAGAGATTGACAAAGGTTAAAATAATGCAGAAGAATGGGAATCTCACATACATGCCAGAGCACAACTACAGAGTGAGAGAGGGAATGCAAAGTACTAGGACAACATGCATGAGTTTAGAAATGCTGCAAAGCAACCGTTTCTGACAACCCTTCTACAGAACAAAAACTTTTAGCCCAATGTCCTTGGCAACTGAAAGTTGAAAGGGTTGTAGTTAAATGTAAGGAGCCTATGACAAGAAAAATAATTACAGATCCTATTAAAAGGTATTACATATACTTCAGAAATTTTAACACAATTTCTGTAAAATAAAGGAATGCAGAAACCAAGACAAGGTGCAAATGGAAATAATTATGGAAAACTTAATTATGTCAAGGTTAAAGGAAGATGGGGCTCAACAATTAAAAGCAGATAGGAAGAGATGAGCTAAAAACAGTGAGGTATAATTAACAGGGAAATTTCCAAGAACAGACTGAATTCATGTGAAGTTGAGGCATAAAAGTGTTAAAAATATGGAAGGTTTTAACAGTATTTAAAAGAATGGCAAGCACCAGCATATTTGAAGAAAGCTCTGAAGGCTGAATTACCCAAACAGAATAAAAACCCATCAGACCCAGCTTCATTCAGACTCCTTTCCATTTTAAACCATAACTACATGAAGTGTTTATGTCTATAGTAACTAAAAGAACAGCAGAGAGTTGACAAATTTGATAGGCAAACATATGATGACATTAAAAGAAAAATGACGCTCCAAAAGAAAGAGTATAAGAAAATACTGCTACTGTTGGTGGGTCCTGATGCAGAGAAGGCATTTGACAGAGTCAAAAGGGATTTTGTAAATAAGGCAATGGAAGCATGACAGAACAGGCTTAATTATGAGGATATGCACAGTGGGGCAGTGGTTAGTGTTGTCGCCTCACAGCAAGAGGTTCTCAACTTAGATTCCCGGCTAGGGTGCCTTCTGTGTGGAGTATGCATGCCCTCCCTGTGTTCGCAAGGGTTTCCACTGGGTGCTCCAGTTTTCTACCACATTAAAAAGATGTGCAGTAGGTGGATTGGGCACTCTAGATTGGCCACAGGTGTCAGCGCACGCGTGTGTGTTGTGAAGAACTACAGTAGCGAGGCTAGTCACCTGGCGGTGTAAACACTGGCTTTAGACGATTGTCATTTTTGAAGTGACACCCCGACTCATGTCCAAAACTAGGAAAAAGGGGTTGTGGATTATGTATGGATGGCTGGATGAATGAAGAGTCAAAGGCAAAAATCAAAGTGGGAGGGCTCCTCTCAGACAAGCTGCATCTGAACATTAGAACCAGACAGGGGTGTCCTTTTTCCCTTTTATTTACTTTACATTTAGAGCCAATGGGAAAGAAAATAAGGGACTTGCAAACTACTCAAACTGGTACTGTAATTAATAAAAGCAAAATTTGCAAAGAATATAATTTTGTACTTGATATATATATATATATATATATATATATATATACATACATACATATATATACATACATATATATAAATATAAATATAGAAAAGGACATTTCGGTGTTGTGGAATTCTGGCACATTTTCTGGAAATACAATAAATGAAGCTAAAACAAAAGTTACAGTTGTAAACTATGTATCAACACAAACTGGTTCAGCAGTACCCATACTTCAGCACATGGTAAAATGAAATATTTAGGTAAATGGATTAAAAAGGAGTTGGCTATGGAACTAAGGATATGCTGGGAGAAATTAAACAAAATTGAACACACAATCTGAAAAACTGGAAGCTCTTGATTATGGATATGGATAGTAACATACAAACAGAGCAAATGCTTTTAGTACTTTTCGTCTTACATTCAGGTCAATCAGAGGAGAGGCTGTGGACAATAATAAAGACTTGAAGGAATTTACATGGGAAGGGAACAAAACAAAAGTAAAGTGAAATAAGCAGATTCTCTTTAGGTGCTTTAGACCCACCATATCTAAATGGGGACACTTTTCAACTACCTAGTTAAGGCCCATATATGTAACTCAAGCAGCAGGTTACAAATCAAAGCAGAAAAGGATTATGAAATGTGGCGGAAGGAACTGGAGAGAGAGAAAGATTAGGATTTTGGATGCAAGTCATTACAAAGAACAACCACCACACTGATTAATATACAAATAAAGTAGCAGAAGGCATTCCAAGAACCAACGCCAGCATGGGAATAGAAAAAGGAGATTTTTACCATTAGATAAGTCAACAAGTAACAGCAAAGGAAACGGGTAAGAAAGGGATGGATTTTACTGGAAGAAACTAGCAAATGAACTAAGGTACAACAGTGAATAACTCAGGAGAGAAAGTAAAAGTGGGATGAGACTACAAAGACATTTGGAGTGCAGGTTAGATACTGCCTTTCCCTATCAGGGACTGAAAGTAAGAGACAAAGAGAAAAGGACCGGGGGGAGTGCTAAATAAAAGATCACCTCTAGCAGAGTTTTCCGAGGAGTCTAGAAGAGAAGCTCAACAGACACAATTGGTTGGACATATAAATTATTGCATGATACCTCCCCCCAAAAATTCTTAAGAATGGAAAGGCAATTTATAAAAGAACAACGGGAAGAAATCTGTAAGGCTAACACATATGGAGCCAAGTCTAGAATGCTTAGAATTTTTGCATGGAAATGTCTGCATATGTATTTTTATACCACAAGTACACTCCAAGGAATTTTTTTTTTGTCAGGTATATAACAAATGCTGGAGGTGCAATAGGGAAGACAAGGGTAACTGACAGCATGTTTTTTGGGAATGCAACAACTTGCCAGATTTTAAACATTTCCTGCAGAAATGCTGGGAGAACAAATGGTTGCAAAAAAAAAAAAAAAAAATTTTTAAGTTGGGATATAGGATCTGAATTGCCTACAAATAGTAATGCCTTTAACAAGTTTAATGTTATTGGCATCCAAAGAATAGCAATTACTAGAGAATGGAAATAAAAATCTAAATAAAACAAAATTTGGAGTACTGCTAAAGAGATGTGTGGTATGGTCAGAAAAGGGAAGGAGCAATTTCTGGAAATAAATGGAATTTTTGAGAACACCACACGTAAATTCATGTTCGGGAGGTGGGGTGAGCTTTAAAGGAAGACAGCAACTGAGCAATTTACGTAATGTCAGCATGAATGAAAACTGTTAAAAAGAAAATATGTACACTGCATTATAACAACAGTGGGAAATTATTAGTTTCTTTTCTATTAATATATTTAAACTTAAATTACATTTTAAAATATGAAAATTTAATAAAGATGTTTAGTGAAGCAATATAAACGCTAAACAGAGGGTTTCAATAACTGCCATTGGATTTGTATACTTTGAGAAGTTTTAAGAGTAGAAAAACCTGGCCCTCTTGAGAGAGGGATGGGGAGTACCACTATAGTAAATTCTGGTTTGCTGGACATTTGTGAAGAATAATGGGCTATTTTTAGCTGACAGATAGTTGGGTAAGGCGGTGGTTATTACTTGAGTGCAATACAGTGACGCATTCCACTACTATTTAACATACAATGACATGTTAGACTGACAATGCAAAAAAATTCTACTGCAAAAATGATCTCGTTTTCTAACTTAAGTTATATGCAAGTTAGTGAAGAGTGGGAAGCCAAATGTGACACCAAGGAGAAAAGTAGAGGCGACTGCTGAAATTCTGACATGTTTGTAAAGTTATACTCCAGTAAGTCTAGTTCATGTTAAGTTTTCAGAATCAAATTGGTGAGGACAATCTGACTTCAGCTTCTGGTCCATCATTCATTTAGTAAATTCCACTTCTCTGATGCATGTTCTTTTTACTGGAGCGAAATGAGAGGTCATATTTAATGGAATGTTAACAGTACTGGGCTATTATGAGTTTCTTTCACTTGCATTTAAAAGTACAACAGAGCTGGCCAGCCAATTTTCTGTATTTATGAAAAATAAATGATATCTGATGTCTAAGTCAACAAGTGATTTACAGACAAGGCAAAAGTTATTAGTGTAATGAATTACTATTGCTAGATGTGAAAGTTCTGAACATATTACTGACAGAAACAGAACAAATGAAGAGAAACAGGCCACATATGAAACCTTGTGGTATGACTACAGCACGGAGCTACTGGATAAAAACAGAGGCGATCTGACCATCTAACAGACTGTCTCAGACAAGAGAAGTAGCTATTAAGCCGCTGTACTTTTGCTGGTTGGACACAAGCTTGAAAGCCCAAATATGGGGGTTCAAGAAAATAGTTATTAAAACTATTAACTATTACACACAAAATAATCAACAACCAAAAGTGGGGATTTAGTAGTCTCCTTCAGAAAAAAAGCTTAATCTAGAAGAGTTTGTACAATAAGTTGTATATGAAAACATCTTCAGAGTACTTCTGAAATGCAGACAGTAATGCAACACAGCAAAACTGAATAACTCTGCTGATGTTCTCTTTTGTGCAATGCTATTCTGAATGAGATTTCCAGACATTTGGGATGGATTATTCCAATACACATCTTGTTATTACGGATAGAAGGTAGCCAATGTCTTAAAGCCCCTAGGCAGAGTACACAGGTGAGGGATTAACAGAGATCAGGTGTAACTTCCACTGGCCAAAGCTATTTAGAATTTATGGAAAACTTTTAGAAGCAATGCAGCATAAACATATGCAAGTGGGGCAGGCCACAAATGGAGGGTTGTAAGATGAATAAGGGGGAAAAGTGGCAAGATAAACCTACCTTAAAACTTCGGTCATTACATTTGCAGGCTTCACCTTAAAATGATCCATTAAGAAGGGAAAAGATACTTAAGAGCTGAAAGCTTTTTTGACCAGAAAAAGACTTTTGGGCCAACTAGACTTTTTTGTTGTTTTCAAGCAATTGCTGAAAGTGTTACCTGAAATTCACTTTTATGACTACAAGAGTGAGTTCCCTGGAATTCTCTTTTGGGAGTACAAGTCTCTGCTGCTTACATTTTTTTTTTTAAACAGCTTTATGTGCAGCATTCAGTGCATATGAGTTAGTACAACAGAGAAAGATGCCATGTTAACCTACGGTCCTACCATCTGCTAACAGACTGACAAAGAATAGGGCATACATACACCTAGAGAACAGAACACTACACCACAGTGCATGAATATGGCTGAGACTAACACAGTGGGTCACATCATCCTGGGATTGGCAAAAAGCAAGCTGAATGTGGAGACCTGTCATAAACAAGGGTGCTATACACTCACTATACTAGCTCAAGGTTGCAGCATGTTAAACAGTAGTTCATGGATCTACATTCTATATGCTAGACAGCCATGCATTTAGGTAGGTGTGGATCACTCTCTCAGTGGGAGGAGGAATTAGTAGACAACATTAAGAAATTGGACTGGTGGAACTCCAGTTTATAATGTATACTTTAAGTTACTAATGCTTAAACTGTTTTCTCTGTTTTGGGCCAGACTGAGTCAGCAATTAACAACTAGAAAATACTCAGACTGATACCGTGGCTATTGCAAGAAGAATTGTTGCCAGCATGCGTTTCAGCTGCAGATAAGCAAAACATCCTCAGGAAAGGTGTTTTGAGCATAAAATAACTTTACAATGGTGGAGCAGCCTACTACACTTAGTGAGGAAACTTTATCAGGTCCTGATAAAATCTGAAAAGTTACAAAAGGCTACATTTAGATACAATGGCATGTGGACAATGGTGACGCTAACAGCCAAGTAAGAAGTAGAATTTCACTTTAAGTGGGTAACAAAGAATTAGGAAAAAACATTCACTGTTGGGAACCTATGGTTAGGCACGGTGGCCTTTACACTGCGCATTCACGGAATGAAGATATACAAACTGAAATGTATGACAAAAAAATGAGGATTCATTTGTCAAGAACAGTGACTTTCATAAAGGACTACAGGACAAGCCTATAGTAAGTTCAGACAGATATGCTTGCTATACCTATCCAAGTGCATCTCATTATAGGGAACTTTCCTCATTTTGAGTCTTAAAATGTCCATGTTCCTGAATGCTCCAAATTGAGTAGGTCCGTCAAATTCAATCCTAGCAACTTTTTTCATTAATATCCATGGCAAACACTGAATCATATTAATTCATCAAAAGAAAATTTCACAAGTATTAATAAACACATTTTAACCATCCCATGAGCTTCCTGGTTGAAATTGTTAGTAAATTGTCAGTATGTGTTCCACATTTTGCCCATTTGTTCCACATTACGGCAAGTACTGTTCCACATTTTGGAGACGAAAGGTTGAGGACTACACCCCCTCCCCTTTTTGCTGTCAAGAGGAAAGACCAAGAAGGAAAGGCAGAGTAACAAAAAAAAAAAACCACAGAAAAAAGCCTCAGTAAATTTACTCTTCCTACAATGTATGGAATGCCCCACAGAGGGCCAGGGGAATGTCATGTGACTCTTCAGCCATGCCTCCCCTTAGAATATCTGATACAGCCCTTTAATCTTATTTATTTATTTTTACTTACACTTTGTTGAAAGGGTTAGTCCCATTAGGCCAATGGCCTCTTTTCAAGGGAGACCAGAGGTGATGCACTAACTTGGGGAAATTTGGTCAGGACTCCAGCAATCTTCCCCTACTCTTTGTCAAGTGTCATGGAATCTTTTATATCCACCTAAGCAAACACAAACTCAGGTAAGATGGGGCCTTGGTTTAACGTCTCATATTCAAAACCTGACAGAACGCAATATGGAACCTGTTAGCAAAATAACAGAATACCTGCAAAACAAATTAGCCACGTAGATGTGTAATTCCGTGTTATCCACCTAAAGATCTTGTCTAGCCCAACTTCTCCTGAATTGGTGTAAAAGGAAAACTGAAACACATGGCTGTGGCCATGTAACTCAATCTTCTGAGTCTTTTTAATGGAGACCTATGGTAGTTATAGCAGATGATGAATGCATAGTCCACAAAACGCATGTGCCTTTTAATAATAATGGAAGCACAGTTTCATAATGATGCCCTTTTCCCAGGCCAAAAAAAAAAAGACCATTAAATCCCACTCAAATGCTAAATTACCTCAGCAGCTTACTATAAGTGAATCAAAAATTAAGTAAAGGCACCTAAACTTATGTCTGAGTTGTTATATTTTCACTAGGAGAGACCCTAGGAAAAACTAGGCTTGTAGTTAAAGGGAAATTCTTACTGTGCAATTTGACAAGATTGCATCAAAAGAACAAGGTAATGTCACAGTGCAACATTTGAGAACGTGCAAAACCTTCACTCCAGAAAATTATTTTGCTTGCATACACATTACAGAAGTGTACGCTGCACGCTGCTTTGTATTAAGTACAGAGTTTTACAATTTTTCCTGGTGGTGGTGGTAGACAAACATACTACTGTTTACTTTCATCCATTAATCTAAAATGGAAAGTTCCTATGCATAGTTGTACTTTTAAACAGTTATTAAGTAACCCCAAATCACTAACATGAATCCTCAAAATCTGAACAGATATACAAATTATTACCAAGGATGTACAAGAACATCAGGAAAAACAGCATTTTGGACTGGAGGGGGGGGGGTCATTAGCCTAGATGCCTTAATTACTATACAACTACAAGGCAATCTCATGAACAAGACAAAAATATGTTCTAGGAGGTTTTTGTAATACAGACAGTGGCTCTAAGGGAGCTACACTAGTAAGTTGCAAAAAAATTCTCTATACTTCATTTACCATCACCTGCTTGGAGTAACTTTTACCACAGCCCAACATAAGAAATCTGTTCCTACTTCTCTCTCTCTCTCGCTGTCTCTTTGGAGTTACAAAGAGATACAGTGAGACTGAGAGAAGTGTTGCAAAGGGCGGAAAAGGAGAATTTGCTCAAAACTTGAATGCCTTATTGTTTCCTCTAGTCCCTGACCCTTCTAGTTTAAAAATGAAAGAATACATATCCTAAATACGTAAAAGCCAGCAGCTCCAGATGCAATTCCGAAAGCGTTTTAACCCTCTTGGGCAGTCAGCCTATACAAAAAAACAAGAGGCTTGGTTTAGGGTCGCTGTCCTCCTTTCCTATGCCATCCAAAAGTCTGGACAGGTAGGCCTTTCAACGGACAGGATGCATTCTGCTGGTATCAGTGAAACCCAAAAGGAAGCATTCTGCCTTTGTCTTTGTGTCTATTATGTGCCATATTAAGAGACACAATCCGATGTTGCAAATAAAATATAGATTGTCACTGTTCCAGAAGTCAAAGTTTTAGGATTTTATCTGATCTAGAGATCAAATTTTAGGTCTTTTGAGTCACTCTAAGGAGGTTGATATAGTCTAGATGGTACAGTCTAGGCAGAGACAGCGTAGTGTCTAACACTTGAGGAATGATCAATACCATTAGCAATATGACTATTGCCCCCAGGATGGATAATGTCACTCAATATCTTTTTTAGTTTTTCATAGCAGGCAAAGTAGAGGGCATGAGCAGGGCCAGCTCCAGTAGCAGTCACATTCAGTCCTCGCATTGGCCTCCACACTCCTTCAGTAACCACAATCCTTCGCAGGGCATCCATCACATTACGATAACGAGCAGCAGGGTCTGGTTGCAAGCACTGCATACGGGTCTGAAAAAATCAAAATAAAAACATTTTTTTATCATGTAGAAAATCAAGAGAGGTTACAATATTCTATGTGGGCAAACCAGATGTACATGGAAAGCTAAAGCCCATGCCATGCACTGGATACTTTTCCCTGAAACAGTATTAACGATATAGTACTCTCCAGTTAATCACTTATAAAGGCACTGCACCCTTCTTCCCACAGTGCTGTGCAACAACATTGACCACACAATACACAGATACGCAACTCAACACCACTCAACTTCATTCCTCAGCCATCACTCAACCTAAAATACTGTCCATCACTCAACCTAAAATACTGTCCTGCAACACTGCTTCAAGACTACTGCAACCAACTATTCAGCACAGCAGTAATACTCCTGCCAATTACCTACACCGTGCCTTATGTCACTCTGCATAGACTATCATACCAAAATATATCCAAAGACAGTCTTCACAAGCCTAAACAATAATGACCCTTTTACAGGGCCTTTGAAAAGCAAAACTAAGGTGATGCGTCTTTTCTAGCCTTAACCTCTACTTAAATTCAATAATGCACTAAACCCACAATTATGACATGATATCAAATGACAAAGGTATAAAACAGCAACAGATACAACTAACAAAAATGGCCACAAACAAGACCTAAAGTGATAACATGATTATCAACTGTAAACTTCAGCCTGTACCACGTTTTCTGTGACTAACTGAAATGGAAACAAAATTAAAGATCCAAGCCATGCCTCTACTATCTTTACAAAATTAGTTCAGCACATACAGCTCACCTTCTCCACATTTCCCATCCTTTGTACTGGTCAACAAACTACACAGAAAAAAAAAATCATGATCCACTCACTCATACAAGTGACTGCAAAATAAAGAACACTGAACAAAAAGCAGTAAAGGAAAACACTGGAAAGCTGAATGGCAACAATTATGAGGGCAAAGTATTGATATATTCATCATAAAAAAAAGATACTCCCTATCAATCTGTGTATCCATTTAGACCACCGCTGCAGAAACACACAGGATTTTTAACACAGGCGTTTGGTCCACCAGATGTACAAAATAAAACTTTCCTAGGGTGCAAACTCCTTCCTCTCCCCAATAATGTACAGTTCTGGACCACATTAAATACATTATAAAAAAGTAACAAGGTGCAAGGATAAAAAACACAGTTACTTCCTGGAGTCAGGGCTCTATTCCCAAACCTAGCATTATGGTTATGCATAATGTTTGCATCTGACATTAGAGAGATTACAGAGCTCTGGCTGCAGGAACACAAAACAGAATTCCAAGCTCAATCTAAACAGGCGGCTCCCCAAGGGGAAAATACCTGCAACAGAAAACCTATGTAAATCTGTAAAAGCAAATGTCAAGTCTTCACCCTAAGTAATGATCAATTTCAGCTGGGGCCAACTCTAGACCTCCACCGCTCCCACCATTGGTGTATATTACCAATTCTTGCACCAGTGAAACTTGAGATCACCTACTCTGCTGGAATCATTTTCCTTTAAGTCTGCAAGACTGTCTTCTTGAAGGAGTGTGTTCAAGCTCTGCTACTAGATAGAATCATTGCATCACACGACTGCTTAAGTATCCCCCTCTCTGAGACCCAATGATCTCAGTCTTTACTAGTCCCCTCACACGTAGACAGTGTTCTCTTTCCCTAGCTGCACATGGGCTGCTTATAGGTTCATAGGTTCATACTAGGCTATCTGCCCGAAGGCATTTACAAGCCTAGCCCATAGTTTTGTGGCTTACGCCACCCCTTTAGTTTGGAGAAACTATGCCCATTATTTTGCTGTGCCTCTGTCGAGCAGTGACACTGAGGTAACCCCTGGGGTGTATCTGCGATCTCCCATCCATTGGTCAAGATTCCTCTTGAACAAGGCCAGAGAGGTGCTCTGCCTCACATATACCGGGATTTTGTTCCACAGCATAGGGAGTCTTTGGGTGATGAATCTATCCCTCCAGCACGTCCTATTAATAACCTTGTCAAGGTTTAAGTCTCCCGCCCTTGTGGCTCTGAGGGATCTAGATTTTTTGAGATGAAGCATGTTCATCAAATCTGGGTTTGACATGGCCTTGTATGTCAGGCACAGGTCACCTCTGAGCAAGCGGTAAGCAACTGAATATAGCTGGAGTTCTTTCAGTCGGGCAGCATAAGACAGATTTTTGAGACCCTTTATCCTTTTGGTGAGGAACTTTTGTGGCCTCTCCAGCTGCTGCAAGTGTCGGGTCAGATACATTCCGAATGGGGCATTGTACTCAACCATTGGTCTGATGAGTGATGAGTATAGGGAGACTATGACCTCCCTTGATCTAGATGTGAATCCCTTCATGATAAGGTGGGCAATGTAGAAGGTCTTCCTAACTACTTTAGCAATATGAGTGTCGAATGAAAGGCTACTGTCAACCTGGGTCCCCAGGTCCCTGATAACTTCTTCTGTGATCAGTGGATTGCCACCTATATGGTAGCTAGGGGTAACCTTGTTTTTCCCGAAGGGTATGACTATGCATTTCTTGGCATTTAACTTTAGGCCATGGCTCTGGCACCAGTTATCCGTTTCTGTGAGACCCGTCTGAAGGATATCTGTGTCAGATGTGTTTTCGACTACGGCGCCCAGTTTGCAGTCATCTGCAAACTTTGTCAGCCATAACCCTCCTGTGTTTGCTTGTACTTCAGAAAAGTAGATGCCAAACAAGAGTGGGCCCAGGACTGAGCCCTGTGGGACACCACTTGTGACAGGCATTGAGTCTGACATGGCGCCAGCAACTCTGACCCTGTGGGTTCTGTCACTCAGCCAGTTTGCAACCCATCTTGTAATGTATGGGTTTACATTTAAGTTGATGAGTTTTTCAATGATACCCGAGTGGGGTATTGTATCGAAAGCCTTCGCCAGGTCTAGGTAGGCTGTATGGACTGCCTTTCCCTCGTCAATGGCCTTGATGACTGTTTCGAAAAAGTCAACCAAGTTTAAAAGGCATGATCTGCCTTTGACAAAGCCAAAAGTACAGTTTTGTACCTACCATAAATGTAGATGTTCGAAGATCCACATTGCTGCAGTCCTTACACTTGGGTAGTCCGCTGTCCTCGGTCGGCCCGAATATCAAAGTATAAGGCTGACGTCGGTCAAGGCGCATTTGACTGACATCAGGACGTCAGGGTACAAATGCGCATGACCGACGTCATATCCTCAGTCTTTTCTTGCCCCAGATGTCAGAAGACCCTAAAAATAAAGGTCAAAACCAAAAGACAGCAAACAAACAACCAACCATCCTAGCACTAAAAATATGTACAATATATACAATATACACCATATTGACAACCCAACCCACACAACCGCCTCTAACTACAGAGGGGAAGGAGGGAGTAAATTGGACTGCAGCAATGTGGATCTTGAACATCTACATTTATGGTAGGTACAAAACTGTACTATGTTCTTCATCTCACATTGCTGCAGTCCTTACACTTGGGTAGAATCCCAAAGCAGAGGTAAGGGAGGATGGCCAAACTATAAGGAAGCAGGAGCTGCCAAAATGCCCTGCAAAACAGCAGTGGCAAAACCAGCCCTGGATTTAGAGTAAAGTGGTAGGTGATAATGCTTAGAGAAAGTATGCACTGAACTCCAAGTAGCTGCCTCCAAAATATCCTTAGTTGCCACCCCCCTCAAAAAAGCTGTCGAAGTGGCAGTAGCCCTAGTGGAATGAGGCCTAATCCCAGCTGGAATCTCCTTGCCATGATGGGAATAACAGAAAGCAATGCAAAACCCAATCCACTTAGAAATAGTTTGTTTTGACACAGGCTTGCCCTGAGAACTTAAAGCAAAAGAAACAAATAACTGCTGAGACTGCCTGAACCCTTTAGTTCTGTCCAAATATCGCAACTGCCTGTGTACATCTAAAGTGTGCAAAATCTTTTCCCCTTTATTTTGGGGATTTGCATAAAAAGTAGGCAAATGAATAGTTTGGTTTAAAGCCACACTAGAAACCACTTTAGGCATAAAGGAAGGATTAGTACGTAAAGATACCCTATCCTTATGGAAAATTAAGAAAGGCTCAACCGCCATAAGGGCCTGCAACTCAGAAACCCTTCTTGCAGAGGTAATAGCCAACAAAAAAGCAGTCTTCCATGATAAAAACTTTAATTCAGTAGTAGCTGCAGGCTCAAAAGGTTGTAGAGTGAGTTTCTCCAACACAAAATTGAGATCCCAAGCAGGAGTAGGAGCTCTTCGTGGGGGTCTTATATTCTTTGCCCCTCTAAGAAATTGCTTGAACAAAGGATGAGAAAACAATGGTGGGTCACAATCATAGTGAGCGAAATTGCTGCAGCATGAACCTTAATAGAAGAGAAGGACAAACCTTTGTCCAGTAACTCAGTAAGATATTGAAGAGCCACACTTAAATTAGGCTCAGAAACATCAAAATCCTTTGCTGCACTCAAAAATAAAAATCTCTTCCATTTATCTGCGTACACTTTCCTTGTACTAGGCCTTCTAGCTTCCAAAATAACATTCAAAACTTGCTGTGGAAGTGGAGGCCCACTATGGTTCAAAACAGAATATGCCAGGCTGTTAGGTGCAGAGAGTGAAGCTTGACATTGAGCAAATGACTGTCCTCCTGAGACAACAGGTGTGGAATCGAAGGCAAAAGCCATGGAGGCTTCCGTACCAGGCTTCTCAGTAATGGGTACCAATGCTGTCGAGGCCAATCTGGAGCTATCAAAATCATCCTTGGCTTGTCTTGTCTGGCCTTTAGCAGTACCTTTGGGAGGAGAGGCAGAGGCGGAAAGGCATACACATGAAGATTGCTCCAATTGAAAGAAAGAGCATCCACTTTCCAAGCTGTGGGATGAAACCTTTTTGTGCAAAACTTTGGCAGCTGGTGGTTTAGTGGAGAAGCGAACAGATCTATGTCTGGAGTTCCCCATGACACTGTCAATTTCTGAAATACATGAGGATCCAATTTCCACTCGTGGGGATCCATAATTTGTCTGCTCAACACATCTGCTAAGGAGTTCTGTGCTGCCGGCAGAAACCTTGCCTGAAGATTTAGCTGTAAACTGAGAGCAGTCTCCCACAAAATCATTGCTTGCCTGCATAGAGGATAAGAATGTGTTCCGCCTTGCTTGTTGATGTACCACATGACAGTTGTGTTGTCTGTTAGAATCAACACCTGCCCTGGAAGAAGTAAATCCTTGAAAGCTATTAATGCAAACTGGACTGCTAACATCTCTTTCAAGTTGATATGTAGATGTTGTAGTCTGGCAGGCCACTTGTCTTGTATCCACTTTCCATTCAGATGAGCTCCCCAAGCTTTGTCTGAGGCATCTGTCGTTAGAATCTGACTCGCCTCTGGCCGGGTCACAGAGAGTCCCTTGTTTAGGTGACATTCCTGAGCCCACCACAACAATTCCTTTTGAATGCAAGGTATTATTTGAATGACAGTGTCCAAATCCTGGCAGTGCTGTGTCCATACATTTTTGAGATACCATTGTAGCTTCCTCATATGCAGTTTGGCATTGGGAAGCACCAGAATACAAGATGCCATGAACCACAAGGCTTGAAGGACTGTCCTTGCAGTCAGCCTGGACTGATGAGACAACTGATGAAAGTAAAGGGAAAGATTCTTTTGTTTGTCCGGGGTCAAAAAAGGCCATCTGGGATGCTGTATTCAGTCTCACACCCAGAAAGCACATGTCCTGAGAGGGTACTAGACTGGACTTTATTTCGTTCACAGAATACCCCAGGCATCTTAGCACTGCTATCACATAATCCAAATGATGAAGAAGCTCGTCCCTTCCTTGAGCCAGAATCAGGCAATCGTCCAAATAAGGATAGATCTGTATTCCTTTTAACCTGAGGAAAGCTATCACTGGAGCCAGAACTTTCGTGAACACTCTGGGCGCAGTAGATAAGCCAAAGGGCAATGCAGAGAACTGATAATGAGAAGTCCCAGCTCGAAAACGCAGATACTTCCTGCAACTCAGTCTGATAGGAACATGAAGATAAGCCTCCTTGAGATCCAAAGTTACCATCCAATGATCTTTGCCCAGCAGAGGTAAAAGCTGCTGTAACGTCAACATTTTGAACTTGGGAATGTCCAGATAAGTGTTGAGGATAGATAAGTCCAAAATTGGTCTCCACGTGTTCCCTTTCTTTGGTACTAGGAACAAGCGAGAATAAAATCCTAGGCCCACCTCTGGCAGAGGGACCGGCTGTATGGCCCCTATTTGGAGTAACAGAGAAATTTGCTTGTGAGCCTCTATTCTTTGTTGAGGAGGAACGTCTGGCATGCCTTTGAAAGGAGGCAAGGTATGGAAATAAAACCTGTAACCGTGGTGTATGATATCCAATACCCATCTGTCTTGGGTAATTAAACTCCAATTTTCTTTGAAAAGTGCCAACCTTCCCCCCAAAGGTGCTGCCAGACGAGAAGGCTCTGGCAGCTGAAAAAGTATGTCATTGGGTCTGTTTACGAAAGGACTGACCCCTGCCCTCACCCGAAGACTGTGCAGGAGAACTCCCTGTTCTAGGCCTGAAAGAGCCCTGAGCTCTGCCCCTACCACGTCTAGATCTACCTCTAGACTGGGAATCATAAGAAGGATACGTCCACCCCTTAATAGGCCAATTTCTACTAAACTTTGGAGGTTGAACCTGCAAAAAATCTTTAACAGTCTGCATAGACTTAGCCTTGTCTTCCATTTTCTTTAAAACTGCCTCAACAGGAGAACCAAACAACACATCAGAGTGTAAAGGAGCATCTAAAATCCTTGTTTTAACATGGTCAGATAAATTCTGATCCCTCAGCCAGGCGTGCCTGCGAAGAACTGACCCAGTGGCAGCCACCCTAGACGAGGCCTGTACAGCATCAAAACCACATTGCAAAGAATGCTTACCCACCTGTTCAGAAACATGCACTAAATCTTGTAACTCTTTACAATCAATACCTTCCGCCAGAGCATCAACCTTAGACTTCAATTGTGAAAGGAGATAGTTTTGGTATTTCAACATGTGAAACTGGCAATTCAAAGCCCTCATAGCTAGAGTGGAAGAAGTATAAACTTTCTTTCCCCATCTATCCAAGGCCCTGGCCTCTTTATCTGTAGGAACCGGATTCTTGACAACAGAAGCCTTAACACCTTTAGGCCCCTGACTAACAGTTTCTGGGTCTGCCCTAGGACTCTTAAAAGATACTTATGAGCTTCAGGCACCCTGTAATACCTATCCGGTTTAACAGGAGCAGGAGGCAAAGAATCAGGATTAAGAGAAGCCTCTGTAAAACATCCTCCACCACATCCAAAACAGGAGGTATAGCCAACGGCCTATGCTGGGGTAAAAACAAAAATTCCCTAAGCCTTTTCCTGGAATCAGAGAAGTCCTGACCTTCCCACTTAAAATGCTCCCTCATGGAATGAAGAGTTTCTGAAAAGAAAAATCCTCAGGAGGAGAAGCAGAAGGAGTAGAATCATCCACATCAGAATCAGAATAAGGAGAATACTCCTGCAAGTCTTCAGCCGAAGACTCTGAAACATCCGAAGCCTGCTCAAAACTCCCTAGCTCAGGCTCCACCCTAGGTCTCTTATCAGGAGGGGGCAAAGGACCCTAATCAAAGTAATCAAATCTTCTGCCATTTTAAGCATATGCTTCTTGGGCACAGTTCCTGAAGAACTAGGGGTGACACCAACTGAAGCTAAACCTGGCCTGCCTCTGGGAGAAGCCTTGGAAACAGAAGGAGAGGGCCTAACCACCCTAGGAAGGGAGGGAGTATAGTAACCTGAGAAGCCCCTTCAGCCTGACCTGCCTCCTGAGAGGCCACATCCTGCAATAACAAAGTCTCTCCTGGGATCCCAAAGAAACCTCCGGTGGAACCACCGGCTCCACCGACACCTCTAAAGAACCGGCGTCCGTGCGGACGGTTCTTCTAGCCTAGGCTTAACTGCTTTGTCCTTGCGCTTCTTGAAGAAGCGGCCGGAGCATCCGGCGGCATTTTATAATTGCACCGCTTCAAGAGTAACCTGGCACAATCTAACCTTCTCTTTATAGTGCGCTTATTGAATCTAGCACAAGAGCGACACCCAACAACGTCGTGCTCAGGCCCTAAACAAGGAATACACAAAGTATGATAGTCTCTATGCGGTATCTGTTTCCCACAAGAAATACAATTATTCACTTTTTCTGACATCCGGTAAACCACTGAGGCAAGAAAAAACTAAAATATTCTAACGGGTACTTAGCCAACTTTGACTCGGTCTGAAACTCCGAAATCGAAAAATTTCAGAACGCCAACCGGCACTTGCAATGCTGCTTCTGCATCGGACCATGCGGCAAAAAAGACTGAGGATATGACGTCGGTCATGCGCATTTGTACCCTGACGTCCTGATGTCAGTCAAATGCGCCTTGACCGACGTCAGCCTTATACTTTGATATTCGGGCCGACCGAGGACAGCGGACTACCCAAGTGTAAGGACTGCAGCAATGTGAGATGAAGAACATCTGGGTTGGATCCAATGTCTGCAAATTCCCTATGTCTTTATTTATGAGATCCATTATGATCCTCTCCATGGCTTTGCAGATAAGGCTTGTCAAGCTAATGGGACGGTAATTTCCAGGGTCGGTGGGGGCACCGCCTTTGTGAAGTGGGACCACAGTCGCATTGCGCCACTCCCTGGGTACGTATCCGGAGGTGAGACTAAGATTAAACAGCTGTCCTAACTGTGGGTTTAATTCCTCGTTGAGTTCGTGGAGCACACAGCCGGGGACACCATCAGGTCCCATGGATGCTGTGTTCTTTGCCTTGGAGAGAGCAGTTCTCACCTGGGCGTTAGAGATGTTTGGGGGGCTACAATCATTTGGTATAGATATCTCTCCTTTTGGGGGGGAGAAGTTTGCACTGAACCTGTCAGCCAGTATGTTGGCAATGTCTGTAGGATCAGTAATCTTCACATCATTTTGGACTAATTCTGAGCATATCTGGGAGTTTCCTCCTAGGTTTCTGACATAGCTAAAGAATGCCTTATGGTTGTCTTTAGAGTCCTTAGCTATTTTTCTCTCAAAATTAGCTTTGGATGATTTTATGAGAGCTCTTAGCTTTTTACTTATAGTGATCAGAGGTGTCTTACCTTTTAAGGATTTTGCTCCATCTTGTAGTAGCTTTCTCCTTTTGTTGTGGCTGGGGTCCACCAGACTGGACGCTTGCCTTTGGTACAAAGAGTCTTTGTTTTGCTTGGGATTGCCTGATCCATGCAGCCCTGCAGGTTCTGGTAGAAGGCATTTGTAAGTGATTCAGCGGTTTGAGTAATGTTTACCGCCAGAGACCACACTAGTCTTGAGAAGTGTGAAGTCGGCTTTCGAGAAATTCTTTACTGTGGTCTTTTATTTCGGGTGGGGGCGGGATAAGGACCTCCAGCGAGATTAGTTTGTGATCTCACCAGTGAGGGGTATACTTCCGGTGTTGAACATTGTGCTCCCATGTTCGTGATGATGAGATCAAGTATGTTTTCTCCTCTTGTGGGGATGGTGACTAGTTGTTCCATGGCATTTGAGTTTATGAACTCCAGGAACTTTTGGGCTAGAGTGTTTGGGCTTGAGTAGTGTTCCCAGTCTATATTATATTAAATTACCTCTTGTAGTAGTGTACCAGTTACTCAAAGCTGCCTATCCTCAGCATTGCCAATAAATATTAATGGCTTATTGTTTGTAAAGTAATCCAGACTGCTGAGTTTTGCTAAATGCCTTTTGAAATTGGCACTTGGGACTGGCATCTGTCAATTAGTCCGAAAGAAATTAGAGTGCTGTACTTCACACTGTTCTTATAACTGGAATCACAGAACACTTCAGACATCTGGCATCTTAAGTTGCTTAGATACCCTCTTCAATTTGGCACCTTAATAGCAACTGCTGAACAGGCTAAAGGTGAACAGGAAGCTCCAATTAATTTACAAAATAACAATGATAATAAAGGAAGAAGACAAGGGTGGATCAATAGAAGTTATGAATAGGGATGACTATTTGTCACGAATGAATGATTTTCTATTAGATGAGAATACTTTTACGAAAAAGTTTCACCCTTGGATGTTAAATGTATTAGTAATGTCAATACGTGTATCTATGAATTGCAGACTAACGATATTTCTACAGAATTATTTAATTGTTTTAATACACCACATCCAGTGACTCCAGTACTATATGGGCTTCCAAAGACGCACAGATCATTATCCCTACCCCCTATACCGCCTGTTGTCTCAGGCAGGAGATGGTGACTGAGGTAATCTCTCTATATCTTCAGAATGTACTGAGCAAATTTTTTCTTACTTATGTGAAAAGTTACATCAAGGACATTGGCCATTTTCTATACAACTTCGTGAGTGGTATAAAAATAAGACATCTAGTGAGTTTATTTTGTAACTCTGGACATTACATCATTCTTCTTCTTCTTTCAGCTTTTCCCAGTTAGGGGTCGCCACAGCGGATCACCTGTCTGCTCATGATTGGCAGTGGAGTTTTACAGTGCCGAGTTGCCAGCCCAGCGCCCAGCCTTCCACAGAAGGCACACACATGCACACACTCACACCTAGGGCCAATTTAGAGTGTCCAATCCACCTACAGCATGTCTTTGTGATGTAGGAGGAAACCCACACGACCACAGGGAGGACATGCAGACTCCGCACAGAAGGCACTCCAGCTGAGAATCGAACCAGAGAACCTCTTGCTGTGAGGTGGCAACACTAACCGCTGCACCACCGTGGCCTGGACATTACATCATTGTTTACTGTAGTTCCAAATTAGTATGGAATTGAAGCTATTAGAGTGTTACTAGGTCAGTATAAACTGCTAGCAAAACTGATAAATAGAAAATGTATGAGCTTTTGCAGGTAGTTTTAGAGAATACATTTGAATGAGCAATTGTACCACCGAACAGTGGGGGTGGTGATGGGTACTCCCATCGTCAATACATATGCCATCCTTACCTTAAGCTTAGTAAATGGGAAGAGCAATATGCTCATAACGGACCAGAACATTTTACAAGTAAGATTCCGTTCATCAAAAGATTTGTGGACATGCTTTTTTTTTTTTTTTTAATCTAAGGTAATTCTGAGAACTTCATGAATTCATAGAATTCTTGAATAATTCAACAGACTTCTTAAATTTTAAGATGAACTGTTCAGCAAATGAGATTAACTATTTAGACGTTAACACAAGTTTTGATGGTGTAGCAATTAATACAAGTATTCACAGAAAAGAAGTCCAGGCAATTTGATTTTTGTATAACCACAGCATGCATGCTAAGCATACATTTAAAAGCACTGTGAAGAGTCAATACTCACGAGCCAGTAGGCTGAACAGAGATATTGCAGGATGCGTTCAACAAATGAATGAAATGTCCACAGAGTTTAGTGAAAGGGGATACGAGTACGATTTATTATAAAAAAAAAAAAAATTGGGTGAAACATTAAGCAAAATGAATTACACTACAAAACCTTATTTCTTTTAGGGAAGTCGTAGTAATGACGAACAGAAAACTATGCACTATTTAACTACCTATAACAGGTGCACTAGATAGGTTAAAAACATAACACTGAATAAACTGGGACATTTTAAGAGCTATGCCTGAGCTCAGATGCTTTATTGCTGAACAACCAAGCTTTGCTTACAGAAACTGCTAGAGTTTAAAAAATCGTAAATGTTATAAAGATATAAAGTTTGAAGTTAGGAGAAATATAAATACAAAACACTGAACTTTCCCTTGTTACAACTGCCGCTGCTGGAATACTATATGCCCACAGAATATTTTATACATCCCAGAACAGGAAGGGAATACACTTAAAAGTTCAGCGACACGCAACACAACAAATATTGTTTATCTTGATACATGCAAGAAATGTAAAAGTTTTTATATTGGCAAGTCCAGGAGAAAACTGAAGGAACGAATCGAGTATCACTATGAGGTGTGTAGGGGCATTCAAACTATTGCATTAGCTACACATATATTGGATAGTGGCTCTGAACATGACTTTACATTTAGAGTGATTGAGGCACATCTCTCAACCT
Source organism: Protopterus annectens (assembly GCF_019279795.1). NCBI lineage: Eukaryota > Metazoa > Chordata > Ceratodontiformes > Protopteridae > Protopterus > Protopterus annectens. The sequence goes on along the minus strand of NC_056748.1, from coordinate 924,536,410 downwards.
CTTAGTGCAAGAAATCTGGACAAAGCCATAAACAAAATTGGTACAAAGGCCAAAAGTAGGGACAATTTTTAAATATTGCTCTTACAAACTTAGAAAATTGATAGAATAATAAGTTTTGCATTAGCATGAATTTTCTTTTTTTTTTTTCAAAACAAGTTTGTTTTAACATATAAGAGAAATATCATAACAATTTTATACAAATAATTAAAAATAGGTATTATTATAATATTCAACAAAACAACTAAAGTATTTACAAAGACATCCACTACAATCAGATCAATTAAACTAAAATACTGTGCTATTGAAATTAGAATTTTTTTAACAAATTTTGTAAATTATCCCATACAATAAAATGTGATGTTTTTCTAGTTGTTCTCATTCTAATTGTGCTTATTTCCATATGACACATTATATTCATAACATTTTTAAATTCATTGAACGAAGGAGGTGTATCTGAAATCCAATTTCTAGTTATTATTTTCCTAGCCACTGCTAGGATAGACCATAACAAGGGAAGCTTAATCTTTTTAACACATTGAGGTACAGGTGTGTTGAATAATATAAGAGACTTAGAAATAATGAAATTATCTGTAAAAGAGCCTGCAAAAATTCATTAATTGACTTCCAGTATTCTTTCAACTTCATACAGTCATAAAACATATGAGCCCAGTCAGCATTAATTTCTACATTACATCTCTTACATAGATTATCTTTATTATTAATTTTATTCATCATCAACGGTGTAGATCTATGTAAAAATTTCCATGTATAAAGTCTCCAGACAATGGAAGATGTAGTTCTATAAGCAGATTCCAATATATATTGTTTATCTTGTTGAGTTGGTGGGTCCCCATTAATAGAGGTGAAATAATTCCAGTATGAATCTACATTGTAAAAAGTTTCTTGTCTGATAATTTTATGTATATATGAAAGTTTACCTTTATCAGAAACTTTATGCTGTAAATTTATTATCAAGTAATCAATCAGTTTTGGAATAGATTCTTTAACTGTTATAGACATTAGATCTATTCTATCAGTGAGATGTTGTCTAAAGATCTGAACCTCTAACCAGCAAGTTTCTCTTAGATCAAATTCTTGTTTTAAGAAATCTAGATTTTTAACTTTATTATCAGATATCAGCTGATACCAGTACTTTAGATTATTATCTATAGCTAAATGAGCTCCTTCAGAAGTAGATGACATAAGCATACCCTGAGTATAAATTATAGGGAATACAATAAAATTCCATTCCCTATACTTAGGGTGCATGAATATAAAGTTACGATAACTAATAATAATATTTAATGGGTAACAGACCATATGTTTAGGTGTAATAGGTGAAGTACAAAATTCCTTTAGCAACCACAACATGGAGTTATTTATAATCATATTTTTATGTGTTAAGGTGATTTTCATGAAGTGCATACTAATTAGCTCCCAATAATCTTTCCATTTTGCGACATATGACCGATCTATTAATAAAGTAATAACTTTTATAATAGAAGAGATAATATATAAATTAAAGTCTGGAAAAGAAATACCCCCTTGAGACCAGCTATTAGCATGTTTCTTTAATGCAATCCTAGGTCTATTAGGTGCCCATAAGAAATTTAACATTAGTGTATTCAGTTTCTTGATAGTTATTTTTGTAGGTGAAAGTATTATTGATTGTATTAAGTATAAAATCTTGGGGAATATTATCATTTTAATAATTGTAAGTCTCTCCTCCATAGTAATAAACATATTATTCCAGGTATTAAAAAGATTTTGTATATTAAGAAAACAGGTATTATAGTTATTATATATAATAGATTTAATATCTTTAGATAGTATTATACCTAAATAAGTTATCTGACCTGAGTTGGGTGCATATTTAGTAAAATCACTAATGAGAGTATTTTTCGTGTATATATAGGTAGTATTTTAGTTTTTCTTCATTGAATATTAAACCAGAAATACTTTTAAAATTCATCATTTTATCAAATAAAGACTGCATAGAATAATTAGATCCTGCTGATGTAATTAGAACATCATCTGCAAAAGTTGAATTTTGATGTTGTATTTTCTTCTATTTCAAAACCCTCTATGTCAGTACTGTTTCTAATCAAATTAGCCCAAGGCTCCATTACTAAAGTGAATAATAGTGGAGAAAGTGGACATCCTTGCTTTGTACCTTTAAGAATGGGTATTTTTGTGAAACATATGTTCCTACCTTAATATAAGCCAGCGTTCCTTTGTATAAATGCTCAATTAAATTTATAAATGCATCAGAGAAATTTGTGCATTTCAGTAAGGTAAACAGATAGTCCCAACTTACTGAATCAAATGCTGAACCTATATCAAGACTAATAAGTGTTAAATCTTTCTTTTTCCTATTTGCAAAATCAATTAATGTTAAAGTTCTTCTTATATTATCAAAAGTATTTCTATTTACAATGAAGCCCGTCTGATCTATGTCTATAATGCCGGGGATAATTGTCTTCAATCTATCAGCAAAAATACTCATAAACATTTTATAATCAACATTAAGTAATGAGATGGGTCGATATGAAGAACATCTAGTTGGATCTTTATTAGGTTTTAAAATTGGTGAAATAAATGTATATTGCCAAGATGCGGGGGGGTTATTAACTCAGTTTGGGCCAGAATAAAAACCTTATGTATTAATGAATATGTAGTTTTAGAAAGGATTTTATATATCTCTGGTATAATACCATCACTACCCGGTGCTTTGTTTGATTTAAGCTTATTTATTTGTGTAATAACTTCTGTATATGAAATACTCTTGTCCAATAGTTTAATCTGTTGTTTATTAAGCTTTTTATTCATGTTTGTGGTTATAAACTCCTTTATTTTATCTTTAGGTTCCATGTTAATGTTGTTATGGTTAATCTTGTGAAAGTGATTTCTAAATTCATCCAGTATTTCTGGTATACTAGAAACATTCTTCTTTTCCTTAGAGAAAAGATTTCTTTGATATGGTTTTGTTTATTCAATCTTTTGTTTTATTTTAAGTCTATGTAAGTATTTGGGGCTTATTGAATAAGACAAAACTTGTATTTCTCTAAAGTTATTTTAACTTTATGAGTTAAAATTTCTTTGTATTTCTCATTTAGTTTGTTTATTTCTTCAATAACTTTCTTGTCCATAATATTTTCTTTATTATTATGTTTATAAGAGTCTAGTTTACCTTGAATATCTAACAATTCCTTATCCCACGATTTCCTTTTGTTATTATACCATCTGATACTTTGTCCATATAGATATGATTTTAAGGCATCCCAAACATAGACAATGGAGACTTCAGGAGTATTATTTATGTCTAGAAAATGTTGTACTTCTGAAAGTATATATTCTTTATAGTCTTTTAGCTGAGTTAAGTATGCTGGTATCCTTTTGATCTGAACATTATGAGTATTTTTTATCATGAATTCGAAAACAATTGAGTTATGATCAGATATAGGACATGAAATGATTTTGGAATTAATTAAATCTGTTACCATCTGGTTAGAAATAAAGACCCTATCTATTTTTGAATAAGTTTTGTATCTGTTAGAAAAAAGGTGTATGGTAATGATTTTGACTCTATCTGATTATTAATATCATTCAAATGATAAGAATTAGCAAAATCATTTAAATGTTTTGCATTAGATGTAATTCTTCTTTTCTTTATAGTGGTAGTATCACTTTCATGTAGTATACAATTAAAATCACCAGCTAAAATAATATCCCCTACAGAGAATGATATGATCTTATCAATATGATGTTTCACTGTATTAATACCAATTCCAGGTATCCAATATACATTAATTAAAGTGTAAGTCTTCCCATTAATTTGTATTGTAACCATACAAAACATTCCTTTGTCATCCTGATAAGACTTAATGGTTTTAGGAATGGGCATACTTTTATTCCATAAAATAGCCACTCCTCTTTTTCTGAGTGTGCTCTGAACTAACCAATACTGTATACTTATTAGTGGCTAGTTTATCAATATCTTTTTTCAAGAGATGAGTTTCTTGCAGGAAGACTAGATTGGCCTTGTGTAGATTAATGTATCTTATTAGGCTTGCCCTTTTACACGGATTATTCAATCCATTAATGTTTAAAGAAATTCCTTTTAAAGATGTCATTTGGCATTTTTAAAACTCAAGAATCTTATGATCGAAATAACAAATAACAAGATAAATAATGTTACATCTCCTCTGTTAGGTGTACCTTTAAACATAGCTGTATTTATTAAATCTCTTATGGGATTTTGTATAGGATTCAATTTTGTTTGTAGTGACAATGAGTGTACAAAATATATTGTGGATGTCAAAACTATATACATATAACAATGAACAAGTGAAAATAATGTAAGTATTAAACCTTGCATCCCGCCTGGAGTTGAAAACTCCAACTTAGAGCAGTATTTACTACTCAAGTTAACCCCCTACCCTAAGCAGCAGTACCTCAGCTACCACCTTATCAATTTAATACTAGTTATATTTAACTGAGGTTAACAGTTTTCAATTCAATTATCTATCAAGACAAAACTACACATTTGGTAAAACAGCATCATATAAACTAAAATAAACTTTTTTTTTTTTTAAATGTTCATACTATTATATAGATCTATGTAATATATAACACTTGTATTCTAATAGTATTCTAATAGCATTCAAATAATCTTAATGTTAGAAATCAAGAGGAGAGAAAATTATGTTCTAACATTCATTTAAATCAAAAACTTTGGCTAATATGATTCAGACATTACATGCATTAAGATGCATCTATTTTCTGTCATGTGAATTCTATCAACAGCTTCCAAAAAAATCTTGAATTGTTTGTATATGAGCATTTACTTAAACTCATTATTGTCAATAGAGTAAAATATTGTATTCATAAAAATTATTATAAATCATATTGCATAGTTATGCAGATTCTCAGAAACACCTGCGTTATTACCTAAAAAAAAAAAGCCATCACACACAAACACACACACATACCCACACACACACACACACATACATATACACATACACATATATACATACATACACACACACACACACACACACACACACACACACACATATACACATATATCTGATCTCACCGAGCCGTGCCCCTGCAGAGCACCATCCCACTTGCCGTCCCCAGAACAAATCTGTCCGCTTCACACAAAATAATGCACAGCAAACACACACTAGCAACCAGATTTTACAATCATGCTAACCTACTGCTTTAAAATATATCACATGACATTTCTTCCAGAATAGAGTTATAAGATTATTTATGCTTGTCAATCAGATGAATTAAATGAGTTATAGTAAAGTATATGTTTGGGACACAAGTTTTAACACAGATTATTATGCTACTGTTAAGTAGATTTTCAAAAACATTTAAATAAATGTTTCATTTTCTATGCCTTCTAAAATAAGATATTTACTTGCTACAAGAAACTACATCTAAACTCATCATAACTGACACATTTTATGAATAGAGTATTTTTCCTGAATCTGTGGTGTGTCAGTGTGATAACCTTGTCAATGTTTATACTAACTGCTTTCAGTTTCTCTGTGAAAATTCTGTGAGTGAAGCTTCTGAGGAAACTCATGGACACTGTGCATGAGACAGCCCACATCCCAGATTGTCTCCCTTAACATTTTGGCGGAAACTTATTAAAACTTGTGGCAAACATTCATTTTGTCAATAGAGTAAAACATTGTATTCATAGAAATCATTACAAATCATATTGGATAGCCATGCAGACTCTCAGAAAAAAGCCATCACACACACACACACACATATATATATATATATATATATATATATATATCTGATCTCACTGAGTTGTGTCCCTGCAGAGCACCATCCCACTTGCTGTCCCCAGAATAAATCTGTCTGCTTTATACAAAACAATGCACAGCAAACACATATTGGTAACCAGATTTTACAATCATGCTAACCTACTGCTTTAAAATATATCACATGACATTTCTTCCAGAATAGAGTTATAAGATTATTTATGTTTGTCAATCAGATGAATTAAATGAGTTATAGTAAAGTATATGTTTGGAACACAAATTTTTAACACAGATTATTATGCTGCTGTTAAGTAGATTTTCAAAAACATTTAAATAAATGTTTCATTTTTATGCCTTCTAAAATAAGACATTTACTTACTACAAGAAACTACATCATTTAAACTCATTATAACTGACATATTTTATGAACAGAGTATTTTTCTTGAATCTGTGGTGTGTCAGTGTGATAACCTTGTCAATGTTTATACTAACTGCTTTCAGTTTCTCTGTGAGAATTCTGTGATTTGAAGATTCTGAGGTAACTCAAGGACATTGTGCATAAGACAGCCCACATCCCAGATTGTCTCTCTTAACATTTTGGCGGAAACTTATTAAAACTAGTGACAAACATTCATTTAGCAGTGTAAATGCATCTAAACATGACAGAACCTCCACAATGTATTCCACAGATCATCACAGCCTCTATGCAAGTGAAATTAAACTCAAAATTACCAACAAGCAATAAAACTCAGCATTCTTCTCCCAACTCAATTTTCATACAAATCCTATTATTCACTGTGCCCACACAGTCAAAAGCATTTCTATATATTAATAAAGAAAAGAAAAAGAGAGTAGAAAATAAAAGGGAGTGAGGCAGAAATAAAAAATGTAAGAGAAAGCTGTAAGAAGTATATACAATGGAATGTTACTTACTGTTTATATTAATAGAGTTAAAATAAAACATATTATTTACTCATTTAGTTCTGATTATTATTAGTTAAAGCATGACAGATTATTTACAAACAAGCATAAGCAGTATAATCAAGGAAGTATAATTAGAAATAGCATTTGAAGAACTTATAAACTTTTACAAGAAATAAATATGTTATTATTCTATTAATGATATTTTCATTACTGTTCTCTCCCTGCCCTCCCCCATCCTTTACCCACTACATAATCTAAATAGAATGTCATTGTTTAAACAAAGAAAATAATAAAAGAAGAAGGAAAAAAAAGAGAAAAATGAAAAAAGTATCAAAGTACTAACGATATGTTGTTCAGAAAGAAAAACAAATAGAGTCACAGCCTGCCATTAAATCCTCAGGCATTTTGACTGGTTATGAAACAAAACATTTCTTTGCACATAGAGAATAACTTTGATTAAATCTTTTCCAAAATATTTGTGGCTTTCTGGAAATGCAGGAACTATATTTAAAAAGATTAATAATGAACTAAAATGATGAGAGAGAAAAAAAACATTTAACAAATCATTTGTTTTTTAGTCTCTTCTTCTTCTCTGAAGTCTTCCAGGAAGCTTCAGTTGCCAATCTCTTTAATGAAGAACTAGCCCATTCCATTTCTTCTATTTTATCCAAAATCCTTTTTTCTTTGACAAACAGTAAAGCAGAGTCTAAATCATCGAAGACCTTAGGACCATCAGGAAGGAAGATTTTAAGCTTGGCAGGGAACAGAAGGTATGTTTTAAACTGTGCTTTTTTAAGCTCCCTTATTAGTGGCAGAAAAACTTTTCTTTTAGCAATTACCATGGAAGAATAGTCATTGTCAAAACGCACAGTTGTCTCAAACTTAACAGGAGCTTTAGCCCAAGCAGATTTAAGAACCATCTCTTTATCAAAAGATGATAGAAATCTAACTATAACTGATCTAGGATAGTTTTTGTTAGAGTTGGTATTAGCTATAGATTTATTTGCTCTTTCGATACCAAAAGAGAATGCTTCTGGTAAATCTAAAGTTTTAGGGAGCCATGTTGTTAAAAAAGAAGTAATATTGTTACCTTCAATATTTTCTGGCAGTCCAAAAATCCTAATGTTATTGCGCCTAGATCTATTTTCCAGGTCATCCAGCTTTGTTTGTAAATGTGTATTTTGTTTCAGCAGAAACTCAATGTTGATTTCCTCTTCTTGTATTTTATTTTCCATGTCATTCACAGCTTCTTCTATGCCTGTCATCTGGATCTTCTGTTGTTGCAGGTCCATATGTAACAAGTCTATTTGTTTTGTAGTTTTTCTATGAAAGTGTCTATTTTAGTATCCATTTTATCCATCTTAGCAGTAAGTTGCTGGACTATAATTATCAGAGACTGAAGTTCTTTCTTGATGCTGGAGTCTTGAGAATTTGTCTTACTGGAACTCATTTCAGACTGATAAACTGACAGGAAAATTTCCAAAGTAATTTCTGACAGGAATATTATTAAGATTTCCTTTCTTTTTTAGATATAGTTCAAGAACTATATAAAACAAACATATTTAGAAAGAAAATTACTTCAAGAATTAATTTTTTAAGTAATTAATTCCTGTCAATGTAATGAAATTGGTGGAGCTGAAGAAATCTGCTGCTATCCTGTGTTCATCCTTGGCCACGCCCCCAGCATGAATTTTCTGAAGGGTATGAATTCTGACTAAACTTCAGTCTTTAATGATTTGCCACTAATTTGCCAGAAAACCACAACTTTATGAAAAATGGACCAAAAATATGGGGCAAAAATCTGGACATTCTGCAAAAATCTGTACACTTGAGAGGTATGGATTGAGATGGTTTCTCTATGATCCAGAGGTGGTGACCTGGATAATAAACTTGAGCAAAGTGAATATAAATGGATTACCAGCTATAGGCCGTGGTGGTGCAGCAGTTAGCATTGTCGCCTCACAGCAAGAGGTTCTCCAGTTCAATTCTTAGCTGGAGCGCCTTCTGTGTGAAGTCTACATGTCCTCCGTGCGGTCGAGTGACGTATAAAGACATGCAGGTAGGTGCATGCATGAATGGGTGTGCCTTCTTTGAAGGTTGGGCGTCGGGCTGCCTACTCAGCACCGTAAAAATCCACTCCCAATCATTAGCGGACCGGAGTTCCGCTGTGAACCCCTAACCGGGAAATGCCGAAAGACACTATCAGACTACAAACTGATAAGCTGCCTGGAATTAATGCCACTAAGCAAAAATATTTAAAATTAAATGTCCTTACACTACATCTTTGTTTGGAAATGGATACACTGCATTTTTAAAGTAATTAGTTGTTTAATGGGCGGTTATGATAGGTTGGGATGTGTCTTGACACTGTTTGAAAACATTACTTAATAGAGTGTCTGCTTTTTAAATGCTTTTACACTAATGTAAGGTTTTATCCGAAAGCTTTGTCTTTTATATTACACTACTGAATTCTATGGCGTACACAGAGTCCATGAATTTGTTTTCTGTTGAACAGGATAATACAAGGTTTTTATTTTCCACAGTGTGACCTCTATACTAAAACGTATATGGTTTTAAAAGAAAGCATTCTTCTCTGTTGCACGATTAACTTCTCAGCATGGACAGGATCCCATCCGTAACATTACACCCCCACTGTAAAGGCATGTGTGTTACACTGACCTCAATGAGACATACACAAAAACATTGCTGCAATAACCTTTGGTGAAATAACCACAATCTCTACTTGGAGTGTAATGTTACTGCCTTGTTTGGAAATGCAACAGGCAGCTTAGTAGCATGTTTACATTGACTTCGTATTAAGCTATAATGTATTGTTTGTATGTGCAATGAATCATAATGGGTTACGTACTGTAGCCTTTATCGTAAACTGCCCAATGGACTATCCTGGTAAACCAACTGCAAATAAATAAATAAACCAATTAGCCAAATGAAACAGGAAGGAAAGGAGAGAACACTGCAGTCAACATATGGTAGTACTGCCACCAAGTGGAAGTACTGAAGTTACACCCAGGGCAGGCAAGTCACTTCCCCACCACCCTATGGTTGCCACCCGTCCCGTTGTCAACGGGACACTCACGGTTTGAGTGCTCTCATCCCGCTTCCACCACTGCGTGGGACTTTAAAAGTCCCGTTTTTTCCCCTTTGCGCTTGCAGCGCTTCGCATTTTAAAATTGCCGTGGAAAAGCCGAAAATACTTCCGGTTTTTCCACGGCAATCTGAAAGATCACCACCGGACCTGCAGTTAGAGGATTCTCTGCTAGGTCCGGGTGGTATCTAACAGTAATTGGCTGTAGCCATCGTGAGGGAACTTCTTCTGAAGAGCCCATAAAGGTCGCAGCTGTAGAGCACTAAGCTCTATAGCAGCTGCGAGTCCCGACAAGATCTGATTTTTTTTTTTTCACCATTGAAGCCAGCCTAGCCAGCCAGCCAAGCCAGCAAGGGAGCCAAGCCAGCAAGGGAGCCAGCCCAGCCAGCCAGCCAGCCAAGCCAGCAAGGGAGCCAGCCTAGCCAGCCAAGCCAGCAAGGGAGCCAGCCTAGCCAGCAAGGGAGCCAGCCTAGCCAGCCAAGCCAGCAAGGGAGCCAGCCAGCCAAGCCAGCAAGGGAGCCAGCCTAGCCAGCCAGCCAAGCCAGCAAGGGAGCCAGCCTAGCCAGCCAGCCAAGCCAGCAAGGGAGCCAGCCTAGCCAGCCCAGCCCAGCCAGCAAGGTAGCCAGCCCAGCCCAGCCAGCAAGGGAGCCAGCCCAGCCAGCAAGGGAGCCAGCCCAGCCAGGAAAGAAGCCAGCAAGGGAGCCAGCCAGCCCAGCAATAACTGTGAGTGGTAAGTAGATAATTGCATTTTGTGGCTTTAGTTATTTAAAATGGGAATAGTGTGCTTTATTTAAGTTTTTAATGTTTAGTGGTAGATGGGGATGTAGTATTTAAATCTGTGCAGTGGTTATTTTGAGACTTTTGTACTAGTTTAAAATGGGAATATATTGTGGTTTAATTTTTTTAATGTTTAAAGGCAGATGGTGGGTGCAGTACTTAATATTTAAATCTGTAGTAGTTAGTTTGATATTTTTGAGTAGTAGTTTTTAAAGATATAAAACCTGAATGTATATGTAATTGTTATTATGCTTGGGGGTATGATTTGGAAGCATTACTTTTAAAAGGCTGAACTGTGTATAGAAGTTGTTTGTTTCTGTTGGGGGCAGTGAAATATAAACTTAGTGTGATGCATTTCTATTGTCGTAGCTTTTTCTGGGTATTGTCTGTATGCATATAGGAACTGTTTGAGCATAGTTTGTACTTTTTGTATGGAAATATGCACTATAATGCTGTTTTCAGGAAGTTACGATATACTGTTTAGGTAATTTTTCCTGTTCCTGCAAGTCCATGTCTATGTGGTACAAGTCTACCTTTTGAGGGGAATGTTAACAGTTAATGTAATTCATTTATTATTCTAGTAGGTACACGTTGCCAATTTGCCAAAGCTGTTTCAAGATTGTTTTCATTTATACTTGTAAATGTGTGCATTTAATTTATTATGCATTTTTAATAAGGTTAAAATGTACTGTTTTGCTTGTAATGTGAATATGGGTGTGTTACTTTTACTTGGGCCTGTTTATTGCATTGCTGTGCTGGATTAATTGCTATGTTTTGAAGTAAAAGGAGCCCATGGAGTCTGCTGTACATTGTAGTTTTAAAGTTAAAATGTTTGGACTTTTTTCCCTTTTTTTTTTTTTTTTGTGGATGGATGCTCTGAAGTTAATGCAATGTATTTGAGATTGTGCTAAACCATGTTAAAGGGTAGTTTGCATCTAAGTAGCAAAGTATTTATTTTGTGTTTTAGTGATGTCTTCAACATACTTATTTACTGTTTTCATTATAATCAGATTATGAGCAGTGCTGCTGTTGGGCATGTTTATTAATAGATCATTGCGCTGTGTAAATTAGTGCCATACATTTCTTAACTGCTGTGGTCAAAAGCTAAATTAGGTCTATGGTATCCGCTGTGCATTCTCATTCATTTTACTGTTTTTTGGTTCAGTGAATATGGTTAACTTTTTTTGTCTTGTGGGGTGTGGTGGGCATGTTCAGTGGTAAAAATAATGCATTTCATTTTCTACAAGCTGTGTTAATGTTAGTCTTCAATGGCCAAAATGCCCCCTACATTACCTCATTTACTATTTGACCTTTTTCAAACTGTAAACTCTTTTTTGCTCCATTCCTCTATAATACTGCATCTCCTTTAACAACTCTGGTGATGTCGTGGTGGGGGTGTGGCCAGTGTCATGCTGGCCACACCCCTATCCTGTTGACCACACCCCCATGTCCCACTTTGCCCTTGTTAAAAGGTGGCAACCCTGCCACCCTCTGAAAGGGATGAACGGGCTTCCCCACCACCCTCTGAAAGGGATGAACGGGCTTCTCAGTAAAGAGCAGATGAGTGAGGTCTCCTGCCTAATGCAAGAATGTCCGAATCTCGCTCAGAGGAGCCAATGGGATGAATAGGTAAGAGGTAGAGCCATCAGACAGGAGCCTGGGGGTGATTTAAAAAAACAAGGACCTGTAGCCCTGGCCATGTAAAGAGGGTGAAAAAGCAACGACTGTAATAAGACAAAGATTCCACTGAACTACTACAGTGAGGGGAAGAGAGTCCTGGCTTCTGTGGAACCAAATATTTTGCACTGTACGTAAGGATATCTGTACAAGAAAGTACAGCTGTACAAGTTGAACTTACCATAACAATAGATGTTCGAATGATCACTACTGCAGTAGCCTTAGCTACATGGATTATATACTGCCAAGGATACAAGCCAGCCAAGATTCCAAACCTTCAGGGCAACTTCCACACACCCAAACTGTCATGTAGCTTGAGCTGAGATAAAGCCCTTCAAAGCTTTCCTGCCAGCAGGAAAAGGGAGGATAAACGCTGATAGACTATGCTAGGAAAACAAAATCTAAATTTCAAACACCCTGGCATAAAAAACACACAAAAAAAAACGGGGGGGGGGGTAAAGGGACCGGCTACTGCAGCAGTAATCATTCGAACATCAACTATTATGGCAAGTTCAACTTACATAACTGTACTATTTTCAAACACACTGATGACTGCTGCAGTGGTCTTAGCTACATGGGTAGATTACCTTAGTGAACAACATTTTTGGAAGTGGAAAAAAAAAAGTCCAGGAACCCCTGGAGAATGGTCCTAGCAAAGCTTGATCCAGACCTAGAGAAGGAAAAAAGCTGGAGCCTACAGAGTGAATTTGTGCCCAAAGAATAGAAGATAGCTACAATTACTCCTCTGCACAAAGGAAGTCCAAATCACTAACCCAGTTAACTATAGGCCCACAAGTCTAACCAGTCTTTTGTTAAAAGGAAGGTCATGCCTATTAAATATGGTGAACTTTTTTTTGAGAAGGATTGGATGAAGGCAAGACTGTGCACACAGCATAACTCGACCTGGCCAAGATGATACAATATCCCATTCTGGCATTATAGACAAGCTCACTAATTTAGGTAAACTCTTTCACTCACTCACTGGATAGCCAACTGGCTCACTGATGGGATTCAGGAGGTCAAAATAAGCGAGGCCACATTCACCAAGAGGCCAGTCATTAACGGAGTCCCCCAGGGCTCGGTACTGGGGCTACTCCTTTTTGGCATCTATTTCTCTGAAATGGAAGGAAATGCTGTAGGTTTACAACTGACTAAGTTTGAAAACAGTTGCAAGCTGAAGATTATTGACTCCCCTGTAGACACTTGCATTCTTCAAGGTGACCCATCTCCGTCTAACAAATGGTGCCAAAGCCATGGTCGTAAACTCAGTGCTAAGAAATGCATAACTGTACCTTTTGGGAAGTCAACCATCCCAGCTATTTACCATGTTGGTAACACACCCCCTAAGAGTCAACCCAGCTGTCGGGGATCTGGGTTTGTACAAACGACAACCTTAACTTCTGCCACCACGTGGCCACAGTGGTGAGGAAATCTTTTAATATTGCGCAGCTTATAAGTGAATGGCATCTACGTCATTATGCCACTGTACTCAGAGCAGAGAACAATGCTCATTTCATTATGTACCTGATCAGGCAAATGCAGCAACTAGAGTGACCTCAGACATTCCTTACAAAAAGAATACAAGGTGTAACAAAAGCCTGCCTTATGCAGAGTGCCTTATATCCCTTTCCCTCTACTCAGTCTCTTACAGACTGCTGATGGGTAATCTATGCCTGGCTTACAAAGCATCAACAAACCTCTCCTGCAGAGTCCTAATTCAAACAATAACAGAAATAAAAGGTCTAGGAACCTGAATTTTGTCTGTGACTTAACAGAACATGCTAGACAGACAGAGGTCCTACAGACTACCCCTCCTATGGAACAGACTTCCCATCCATGTGAAGCTCAGTTCATCTATTATCCACTTTAAGCACAACCTAGACAAGTGGACGAGGAATAGGAAATTTACACAAGCCACGTTCCCTATGGACAGGGGTAGCTTATAAAATGCCTAGCCCTCAATGTCCTATTTGGATACAGAACATCATTATTCTCTCAGGAAAACTTTTCTAAGCTTAAAATGGCCTCCTGGGTCGTTGGCCTAGTAAAAATCTATGATTTTTTTGAAAACGTGTTAGCTTTTCCAACACAAAATTAAGACCCCAAGGAGAAGCTACTGGTTTACCTGGCAGCCTCTTATGCAAGATCCCTTTCAAGAACATTCTGACATGAGAATGCCTTGAAAGAGAAGGTGCTATGGACAGACCTGCTGAAATGGACAATAAATTAATTTTGCTGATTATACTGTTCGCACCAACCAGAAAATTTTCTATTTGCTAAAATATGATCTTCTAGTAGCAGATGATCTTCCTCAATTAGTACCTTATCATCCAGGCAGTCAACTGAAAATGATTGCTGGAGTGTACCAAAAACTCATGTTCTTGTGTGAGTAAGACTTAGTCTGTCAGGAAGCTTGTAGTTAATTGCCCCTGGCCATTTCTGAAAGAACAACAGCTGTCTAGGTCAAAAGGGAGTCACCACAATTATCATGAGGATTCCTTCTCAATCTTCAAGACTACCCTGGATATTAGTGGAAAAGCATACAGGAACATTCCAGTCTAAAAAAAAGAAAAGGCATCTGCCTTCCAGGCATTCTTGCAGAGACTCCTAGAACAGAATCTTGCCAGTTGACTGCTCAAAGAGGGAGCAAGACAGTCTACTTGAGGAACTCCCCACAGATGGATCAAATGTTGGAAGAACCCCTGAGCTAGTTTCCATTCCTGAGGTTCTGCCTTAGTCCAGCGTCTGTCTGCCACACAATTTTCTTCTGACAGAAGATAATCACAAGAACCAAAGTCCCAGCCACTGATAAAGGTAACTGCCAAATTTTTTGTTTCATTTGGCTTTTCCCGGTTAGGGGTCGCCACAACAGAACTCCAGGTCCGCTAATGACTGGCAGTAGATTTTGACGTGCTGGCTTGCCGGGCCTAACACAACCTTCAACGAAGGAAATCCCATTCACGCATGTCGCCACACAGAAGACGCTCTGAGAATCGAACGGACATCTAACTGTGAGGCGACAACGCTACCGCAGCACCACCACAAAGCATAAAAATTGGAAGGAACACCACACCTTCACACAGTAAAAGTATTTATTTGTAAAAATGGACCATTTTTACAAACAAATACTTCTGACAGAAGGTGGGATGCCTGTAGAGTAAGACTGTGCTATAAAGCTATATCCCAAGCTAACATGGCTAGTCTGCAAAAAGGGTAAGACCGGATTCCCCCTTGCCTGTTGATGTACCACAAGACTTTTGTATGTCTTTGTATATCTGGTGTCCATCCTTATTTATCCCTCCTGAAACTGCTCCCCAACAAAGTCCAAAGCATCTGTGGTGACTGACTGCTTTAGAGTGGGGAAGGAGAAGGACAACCTTGATTTAAAGATAACAGTTATCTCCACCAAAAGATTTTTCTCTTCTGACAAACACCAATACTGGGATCTAAAACGATAAGGGGTGTTGAAGCTGGGACCAAAGACTTCACATATTACTGTATCCTTCTCATGTGGAGTCTTGTCAGGTTATCAGGAGAATCACTGATGCCATGGAACTCAAAATCCTGAAGTATTCACTCACAGTGACCAAAGTCCGAGAGAAAAACCTTAGAAATAGATCTAAATAAGGACCTATTTTTTCCTAAGAAAGAAAACTTCTTTTAACTGATGTGTTTAGTTGACATCCCAGGAACACAGTCTCAGCTTAAGAGATCTCTCACTCAAAAGAAAGACGCCGGTCACTTTGAAGACAACTCTGCAAAAAATAAGCAAGTCATCACTAACTGGGAAAAGTACTGCTGCTGTTCAGCAAAAAGCTGTGCAAACTCCACACACAACTTCCAGTAACCAAAAGGAAAGTATGAGGCAAATACACACAGACTTGACTAAACTAAATGAAATACTGATGCAGTATGTAAACTCAAACAATAAAAGGCTGGAAAAAATGGAAGCAGCTTTAATCAGATATTTAGATTAGGTGATAAAAATAATGTAAAACTCAGGTCAAAATGAAGAAATAGCTGGCTGAATATGACACTGCACAAAAAGAGATGTTTAAAAAATAACAGAATTAGAGAACAGAGCACGTAGGGGAAACACAAGATTTTCTGCTGTACCCGAAAAGCTGGAAGGAACAGACTCTTATTAATTTTATGAAAGCACAAATAAGCAACTGGATTGGTATTCCATGACAGGGACTGTTAACTGAAATGGCACATCTTGTGTATGCTCCAAACTTGGCTATGAGGAAACAACCTAGACCTTTAATAGCAAAGATGCAATCTTACCAGCAGGAATTGATTCTGACAAAACTGTGACGAAGACAAAATACTAAAAGTGGGAAGCGGCAGAGTGTTTGAGGAGAATGACTACTCGTACACCAAGCAGAAGAGGAGTAAATGTATCCCATTATTCAGGGAATGTCGAGAAGCAGGCATGAGATTGAAACTGCTGTAGTTAGCTTCTTTAAAATATTTTTTCCCTGGAAAACAAAATAATTTTTTTCAAGAAGAACACTCTAAGGAAGAAATACAAAAGTCTGACCAACAAAAAGTGAGCTGTGAAACAGAAGAAGGTTCTGCTTCTTCTGGTAATAGAGAGAGAGAGAGAGAGAAAGACGCGAGAGAGGAGAGAGAGGAGAGAGAGGAGAGAGAGAGAGGAGAGAGAGAGAGGAGAGAGAGAGAGAGAGAGGAGAGAGAGAGAGAGAGAGAGAGAGAGAGAGAGAGAGAGGAGAGAGAGAGAGAGAGAGAGAGAGAGAGAGAGAGAGAGAGAGGAGAGAGAGAGAGAGAGAGAGAGAGAGAGAGAGAGAGAGAGAGAGAGAGAGAGAGAATGAGAGAGAGACTGTGCCAGTGAAATCTTTTCCAGTGTTTCAACAGAAAATGGTTAAAAGAGGGGGGGGAGCACAAGAGTTAGAAGAATCAAGAGTACATTGGAAATGAAGCAAAGACAGGGTTTGGGAGAAGGACATCAACAAGAATAAAACAAGAAAATTTAGAAATAATCCGACTTTCTTGGACTTTGCTAAACTTGTAGAGGACTCTAAAGCATATACCCTACTTCATGTCATTAACGTTTGGAGAATAAAATCATTAACTTGTAAACTGACAAATGTGTTATTACAAAGCAATAACTATATTTGTTAAACAAGACAGAACAAGAAAATCTGGAAATACTGGGCTTTTTTTGAACTTTGTTAAACTTGTTGGGGACTCGAGCATATGCTCTACTTCAAGTCATTAATGCTTGGAGAAACTCAAGAGATGGGAACAGGAGGGAGAAAATTAAGTAAATATTTTTTCTTAATAGTATTACTTAAATAGTGCATGGTTTTCTTTACATGTTACAAAGCTTTTTTCAGTTATTTTTAAATGTATTGGGGATACTAATGTAAATAGATTCTCCTATTTTTCTTGTTTTCCTTTCTCTCTCCTCTCATTCACTTTGCATACATTTCTTGAAACTGAACATTGCAATGTAAAAAAAATCTGGTTAAAAGAGCATGACAAAAGAAAAAATTAGTGTGCCTTCTCTCAGTTTTGCATGGGAATGACTGGGTTAAGGCCATTATCTTATTCTAGTAACAGGTTTTAAGAGAAAGCAAGTGAATAAAAAGAATATTAAATACTATAACGCTTTGTTTTCTAGTAAGCAGTTTTGTGTCTGGTTCTCATGTCTCTAGCAGACAATCTGATAAAGAGAAATGGCTTGGAGTAAACATTTTCTGAAAGCATTCAAATCTTTTCCCAGCTGGGAGAGCTATAAAGAAAAGGCAAAACCAGACATAACTTAATAGAATCACCATGCATCTTAGCATAGATAACCTTTATTTTAGGTTAGCTTGAGTCCGTGTGTGTGGCTGTCAGTTTGGAACATTCGTTCCTATTAAGCGGATACATAGTTGCGTGTGTTAAGTTAAAATGTTTTAGGGGGTACTGGGGGTATTTTTGTTTGAGGGTTTTCAATAAAACAAAAAGCTCTGTAAGATGTGACATAGGCTCAAATTGAGATGACAACTGTATAAAATGATTAACGTGCCAAACAGTACATGCATGTAACACAAGCTGAAACTAGACTTTTAACAAAAAAAATAAAAGCTGGGAATAATAATTTCTCAAGAATATGACGCATTCTATAACATCTTTAAATGTTAATGGTCTCAGATAAATACAAAAAAGAAAACCGTGAACTACATTTAAAAATCTAGAGTACAAATAGCTATCGTACAGGGGAGACACTTGGAAAGAAATGAAGTGAATTTGATAAAGAATGGATTTCAGCATGGTTATTCAGCGGAATACCTGGGACAAAGGAAGAGAGGAATACTTCTATTAATTGCAAGAGGGTCTCCAATAGTTAAAGAAGAGGTTTATGAAAATGGTAGATTTGTAGTACTAAGGAACTACTGGGCAGGGGAGGGGGGGGGGGGATTACACTGGCATGTATTTATATTCCACCAAAAACTGCTATAATGGAGATTAAGAAAATTCTGGGAGAAATAATCAGCTTTCAGCAAGGAATATTACTTACAGGTGGGGTATGGAATTTGATTTGAAATGAAGATGTTTCTTGGGGGGGGGCAGAAGGGAAACATAACAAAGGAGGGTAGATTTTTAAAGAAATTTATGAAAATACTTGGCATGGAAAATGTGAATTCAGTACTAAATAGTTCAGAGTGAATTTACAAACGTATTCCTCAAGATACAAAACCTGGACTAGTCTACACAGAATTTACATTTCGCAGGAACATGTGCATTTAACTGTAGGTCAGATCAAGCGTCAACAACTAAAATAAAAACACAGGGTAACGAAATAAAAATCTGCTTTGCCACTTATCTGTTGAAAAGACAGAAATTTAAGGAAGGGGTAGTAGAAATTATTCAGAAGCTATTAAAAATAGAAATTTCTTCTGAAAATATAGCTAGGGAGTGAGATAAAATTAAAGGGGAGTTTACAAATATTGTGGAAATAAAACAAAGGGGATATGGTTAAGAAGTAACAAGAATTATTTAGAGGGGGCTGCCAACTATTAAAGCATTGCAAAACTGGGGGAAACTAACAGGACAAGAAGCTGGGCAACTGCAGAATTCTAAACAGAAAATAAGGGATTACCTCAATAATATGCATAAGTTTAGAAAGATTGCTGTTAAGCAACTGTTTTTGGGAATAACTGTAGAGCACAAAAACTTTTAGCACAATGACCCAGGCAACAAAGTAGGAAGGGCTGTCACCATGTTTAGGGGGCCTCTAACAAGGGATCCTGTAGAAGTATTAGAAGTATTTCAGAAAACCTATGAAAGTCTGTATAAAACAAATAAATATGGAAATCAAGAAAAGTTATAAATGGGAATGTTTAAGGAAGAATTAAATATGCTAAGGTCAGAAGCTCAATCACTAACAGTTAGGACAGGAGAAGACGAGATAAAAATGGTGCTATATAACCAATGTACAACTAAGTCCCTAGGATACATGGTATTCCTGTGGAAGGTTGGAAGCTAGGAGGGAAAAAACTGACAAAAAGCTAGAAGGTTCTGTTTAACAGTATTTTAAGAGGAGGATAAGTACCAACATCCTGGAAGAAAGTGCTGGTACATGTAATACCTAAAGAGGGAAAAGATCCAGCAGATCCAGCCTCACAAAGGCCCATTTCAACACTAAACCATGATTATAAAGCGATTCACAGGTAGGTACTAGGCTATTAGCCCTAGGGCCTATATAAGCCTAGGTACCCTGGCTTTTGCCACCCAAGAAAATTATTTTCCTGTGCCCCTGTCGAGCAGAGCCACAGAAGTGATCCCTGGGATAAATTTCCTGTTTCCTATCCAATCATCAAGATTTTTCTTGAATAGTGCTAACGAGGAGCTCTGTTTGACATAGGTAGTTTGTTCCACAGTATGGAAAGTCTCTGGGACAGGAATCTATCTATCCCTCCAGCATGTTCTGTTTATTGTGGTGACAAAGTTTAGGTCCCTAGAGCGTGAAGCTCGGAGGGATTGGGATTTCTTTAAGTGGAGCATGTCCAACAGCTTTAGGTTTGACACAGCTTTGAGATCATTAGGTCTATAATTGCTAAAAGAATGGCAAAAGTTATGTCAAAGTTGACAGATATGGATCAATGTGGTTTTGTGAAGGGAAAGCAAACATTTAACAACATTAAACAGAACACTGATAATCCACAGGGAAGCAGAAAGTAAGAAAACACCACTGTTGTTCATAGGGCTTGATGCAGAGAAAGCATTTGACACAGTAAGCTGGGACTTCATGAGCAGAGCAATGGAAGCATTTGCTATCCTGATAAAATTACAATACAGATTAGGAAGATAAACAACTGATCAGAGGCAAAAAAGTGGGTGGGGTCTTCTCTGATAATCTCTGCTTGAGCACAGGAACCAAGCAGAGGTATCCTTTCTCCCTACTGTCAATTGCATTACATTTAGAACCACTGGCAAAGAAAATAAGGGACTCGAAATTCAAGGATATAATATGCATGGCAGTCAAGAAAAGCTGGCTCTATTTGCAGATATTATTTTATAACAGACAAAACCAGAAAGAGACATCAAAGTGAGGTGGAACATACTGAGACAGTTTCAATTTTTTTCACGATACAAAATTAAGGAAGCTAAAACAAAGGTAATAAAGTTAAATTATGTACCCACATACAAAGTGGTTGAGCAATATCCATACTTATGGGGACATGATAAAATGAAGTATTTAGGAGTATGGATTAAAAATGATTCTGGTGCAGCAGCTAAGGATATGTGGGAAGAGACAAAACAAAAAGATAAAACAAAAACTGAGAAATAGTAAGCTCTGTTATATAGATATCAATAGCAAGATACAAGCAGTTAAATTTTCAACCAGAGGAGAAATTGTGGATAGCAATTAATGAAGAGGTAAAGGATTTTATGTGGGAGGGGAAGATAGCAAGAGTCACATGGGATAGTCTTATTCTTCCAAGAGAACAAGGCGGATTGGGATTACGCAATTTGAAGGGGTATTTCAGGACACAGCTAAAGCTCCTATACATAGCACAAGCAGAAAACTATCAAAGTGGAAAGAGATGATGAAAGCTTTTCCAAAGCTGG